>NW_009714581.1:0-299 GCF_000703405.1 Apaloderma vittatum
GTCCAGAAAGAAATCTGTTGTCTGCCGACTGGGTCTTAGTCCTACACGTAGGTGACGAGCCCAGATCACAGAACGCTAACGTAAGCCAAGGCTGCACATCTGTCTGAGAGCAACCGCTTAACCAGGTAATTTTTGCTACTGCATATATGCAGGTCACAACCTCATCATACGCCTGCATTTTAGATTAGGAACTTTTCGGTCAGAAATAACATTCCCACATCTGTTTTGTATCTGACACTGTAAGAGAACCAGTGCCAGCAGTTTCTGCTCTGACAACTGGAGCACAAGTACTATTCCAG
>NW_009714582.1:0-2689 GCF_000703405.1 Apaloderma vittatum
GGGCGTCGCTGTGCTTGGTCTTTTTCTCTTTTTTCTGGTCGAGCTGTGCAGCTAGACTCCCAGCAGCTGTGCTTACATATAATTAACTGCATGAAATAGCTCCTGCAAAATAGTTCCCAAGTGTGTTTTCTATAGATGGGTAATTGTAACTTCTCTTTGCAGCTGTTTTTCTAATTTGCTGTTGTCCCACATGCATTGTAATTGTCCTACAAGTTGCTGACTATAATAATACCATTTTTAATAGTGTGTATTTCTGGGAATTTAAGAGCTTTATACTCTAATATTTGTCATTTTGCCCTTTTTTTTTTTTTAATCAAGGCTAAGTCTGTTCATATAATGGATGCACGCTACAGGAAAATGGCACAGTTGTTGGACAATGATGAAGTTTTGGAAAAAGTTGGGTGAGGATACTGTTACAAAATCTTCTTAGGACTTCATAGGTAGATATAGAGTAAATGACTGTGGCTCGTATAAACTAGGTACTGTGCCCCAAATATTTATTGTATATCAAATGGAATGTGTAAACAAATGTCAAACTATAAAACAGTTCCTACGGAAAAAGCTTGTGAAGACTTGTACTGACAATACAGTATTGAGTAGTGAAGTCATCCCATAAAATTCATTGTCTTGTAGGGTAACAACAAAGTCCAGTCCACAGGGTGATCATCCACCATGGCAAGATTTTACTAAGTCTCATCTAGAACCAGATAATGGATTGCTGGTAACACATGTCAGTAACACACAAGATGTGCTGGTAGGCAAGTTTTCCTGCTAAACGGAGCAACTAGAAAAGTAGCACAAACCCACTATAAATGCTGGGTGAGGAATAAATAAGCTCATAGATAACTGATGTTTCCTTGCATATATTTGCATATACACACAAGGTCATAGGTACAATCAGTAAAGTCATGAAACTACATAAAGTTTCTCTGCAGAAATGAATCAGTCTGTGAAAATATCACTCAAAATAATAAAGGCAGATCAATTGTCAATACTGCATTTTTCATTAGAAAAGCAGAAGACATATATACTCCAAACTCTGTCAGGCAGATTTTGGAGATGCTTGCTTTTTCTTCCTCTCTGGTAAATCACTGGTGTATTTCTTTTAGTTCTTTTACTAAACTCTCTTGTCTTCCGTTCTGTCTCCTCCTCTTTCCCCTTCCTTTAGTTCACAGTCTGAGGGTATTCTGAAACCTTCTTTTCCTTTGCTCCTACATCTAGAAGAGTATAGCAGTACCTAGAACTATGTTGTTCTTTGATATGCGCTGCCTGCCAGCAGCTGTTCTTAGGACTTAGTTTAATTTCGCATACTGCGTTTAATTTTTTCTTACTTGATCTATAGAGAATACAGCTGAAGAAAATGCAGTCTGAAAAGGTGCAAACCACAGAAGAATGGCTTAGAAACTACAGTTTAGAATCTTTGCAGTTGACATTAGAACATCTGATAAGTGAAGGCAGTCTGATTTTGTAAGTGCAACTCTGCCCTTACTTTAGTCAGGCCTATTTGTGTGCATCTCTGTTGCTAATTATGCGTAATGTTCCAGGAATTCAAGAAACAATGCTGAAGAGATAGAGTTCACAGAAGAAACCGTTACTGATTTTGAGTCCAGACTTTCTGAGTAAGTATTATTTTGATGCATAGCTGATTCCCTATCCCCATCCCCTGTGATTACAATTTCTACTTTAAATCTTAATTTATTATCCTTGGGAACTTCAGAATATCTCAGCATTAAATCCTTTATGCTTAGTTGTAGCGTAGGTGATAATTATATGTCCCTACAACTTAGAGTTTTTTATTTTGTTAACAGAGATGCCTATCAGCCAGGTTTTGAATTGAAGCACTAGCTTGACAGTTTTACAGATTTGTGCATTTGTGATTTATATTTACTGTAACGTGGATTAGTTTCAGGTCATGGATCTAGTCATGATATGTGGAAGTTAAAAGTTTTCTAAGTGAATTTTAAATATATAAAATCAGAGAAACTTAAATTGAGGAAAGGATTTAATGAATGGATTCAGTACACTGTAGAATAACCGTAATGTTTTTACCAGTCTTCACAATACTTATTAGGCTGTTCCTAGGAGTGCCACTACTTTTGCACATTTCGCTGTTTCAGTCTTGAAGATCCAGAATCTTCAGAAGGTCCACCTTCAGGGACTGGACTCTGCGCCATCTAAGCAAACTGCAAATCTGGTTAAAAACCCCACAGCTTTAGGGTTTTGAAAAATAAAAAAAAAATTTCCACCTTGGAAATGTTGATTTAAACTTTCTGTTTACTGAATCATAACACTATGCACAAGGTATTGAAAATAGGTTAGGTGAAGTAAAACAGTTTTGGAGGACAGCAAACGCTTTGTTTTAGCTCAGGTTATACCTGGTTTGAAATGAAATTGTTAAAGGTTGTGCTGCAGTTAATCTGGCACGTCACTGAGTGTGCTGCCTTGCAATCACAAGGTTATATTTCATCAGTGTCTTAAGCAGTACTGGAGTGTTTGTATTAAATACATCTCCTGACAATAACCTGTGTGTAATGGAATAACCTCAGTTTTACTTGAGCTTCTGTTGTTCACACATACACACTCTGAATACCCCCCTCCTGTCTCTGAACAGAATAAGCCAGCAATGGATTAGAAAACATTTCAGCCATCTATTCTTTCAGATGTATCTATCAGTCAAACAGCTTTAGGG
>NW_009714582.1:2720-3606 GCF_000703405.1 Apaloderma vittatum
AATGGTTAGCCCTGCAGCTGCCAGCTGTATGAGAACTCTGAAAACAGTAATTTTGAAAGGTGATTTTACATCTGTGAGAAAAAGAGTTTGAGAAGGAAAATAGTTGAATGTTACATTGATACACAGCTAAAACCTTTGCTATGCCTTTTGTCAGAGTGATTGAACTTTATCAGCAGCGAATTCAGTGGCTGTTGCAGGACAGCAGAAAGGTAAACTTCACTTTGCAGTATATTTTTAGAATGGAACTGTATATGATGATAAAGAATAAATTAACTTATGAATACTAGTGCAAAATGGCTTCCAGAAAGCTTATGTATTTTTGTTATTTACCGTGAGTTACATGTCATGTGCAGTGATAGTTACCTTGACAATTGATCATTCATTGGTATGCATTTTTCTGCTTTCTAAATCTAGTCTTTCTCTTAGCAACGTTAAATCATCAGGACCTCAGTTCCATTTAGACGGAGTAGTCAGTGCTGATCTTAACCTCTCTGACTGGAGGGGGGCTGGCTCCCTGTCTGTTTTGCCTCCTCTTGCACAGCTGGTTAATCACTTACGGTGCCTAGCAGTCCTAATGCTCAGGAGTGGAAAGGGACAGAACTCCCTCTCCAAGGGGATCAAGAAAGAAACAGCATTCCAAAATCTAGCTTCCACAGACTTGATTTAACCTGAAGGAGATGCTGTAGGCAACGTTATTTCTTATCCTCTCACATAGTGAATAGTTTGTCCGGGGAAGGGGCAAATATGACTCACTAGTAGCTTCAGATGAACTTAGTATTTACAATGACTTTTCTAAGGTGTTTGGCCTTATAGAAGGAAGCAAAGTTGGACTTGTAGTTGATGTGTCTCATACAAGTTACGGACCTAGCCTACGAGATTTTCAGCA
>NW_009714582.1:3637-43173 GCF_000703405.1 Apaloderma vittatum
AAGTAGTAATAAAGCAGACTTCGGCAATTATACCATACTAATCAGGCTTTTGTATAACTACAGGCCAGGAACTAAATATAAAAAACCCTCTGCCTAAATTCAGAAGGTATAATACAAGTTTTCTGTTGTAGAAAAGTATGGTTTAAATGTCATTGAAAGCGTAGTCTTTGTTACTGTCTAGATCCAAACAAACTCCAGCATGTGCCATAATAATGATAATAATACTTTTCATATTAGTATTTTGAAGTTTCTCAACTCTTGTACCAGCTTTCTCTATGGAATAAACTTGCCTAACACAAACAACTGTAAGAGCTGGAACCAAGTTATACGTAGAGCTATTTATGGTACATGTAGTTTCCTTATGCCTTTATGTTTTGTCACAGTTCACACAGGCACACTTCACAATTTCGATCAGAACCTCGGTGAGTTAGTCACGTCCTGAAGTCCCAAAAGAAACTTGCCCTTTATTGTGCTTTACTCTCTGAACTTTGAAACTTTGTGCAGTTTCTTTTCCTGCATTCAGGAATTATTTAAATGTTATTTATATTGTATGCATTTTTCATTCATGTATTTTAAATAAAACTACTTCTATATAGTCTGATTGACTTAGCCTTTAGTAGATAGGGCTTAGCCCTATCCATGAATATGTTTTGAATATTTTTTTAGTAATGACTTGATGGGTGTACATACCCATTCTATCAGTATGTTGTTTCATGTGTTTGTCAACTGAAGAGAAAAATTGATACCAGTAACAGATGTTCCCTGCCTCCTGCCTTATTAACAGATTGGCTGGATTGCATTGTCTCTGTACTACCTCCCCAATATATGAATCTGTATGACCTTTTCTTGGAAACTTCTCGCTCTGGTAGCTGAAAATACTGTCAGCAAGTTTTAGGAAATCAGTATTTTTATTACTTTACATAATAACCCTACTAAAAGCAGCATGGATTTTAATCTATTAACAATTTTTTATTTATTAGTGCTTAATAGATGAACAGCTATGTTATAAGAAGCAATTGTACTGCCTCTCATTTGGGACAGAAATCTCACTTCTGTGGGAAAGTCCAAAAAACATCAGTGTTCACATGTAAGTAACTTCATATCTCTGAAAAAATAGAGGTGTTTCAGACAAGGTCTTCATTTAATGCAGGCAGTCTCTCGTAGAAGATAAATGGTGGATTTTGTCTTGTGCCAGCAGTGATTTGTAAGAGGGGAAAAATAGCAATGAATTCTAAGTGCGATCGGTGACTTCAAGCTCGGTATTCATGCATAAAATACCTTAGCAGCTCCTGTGGTTGGTAGCAATCTTCGTGATCTGTCTTACTTAGCACCTGCACATTAAATGTATGGATTACTTTTTTCCCCTAGGCTACATGAAGCAAGACAGTGGATACGACAGCTGGAGCCTGCTCAAGGTTGCAATTTGCTGAAAGCCTTAAAACACATTCTAACAGTGAAAGAACTGAATTCTCTGGTTCTTGTTGTAGGAAGCTGGTAAGGTTGTTATCGATCCTAAAAAGCAGCTTTAACCTCAATACAGAATTGCTACAAGAATCTGAACTTGCTACAAAATAAACAGAAGATTTAAGATCCAGGTTTTATGTATTTTTAGTCCATAGCACTGAATTAATTTATTTCTTCTGTTTTTTACTATTTATAAATCTCTTTTCTGATACAAAGCTGTTTTTTCTTAGCCAGATTAGTTACTGCAGCAATCCTGTGAGAGTCTGCTAGCTCTGATGTCACATTAATAAAAATCCTTTAGCATCATTAAGGATGTCACTGAAAGAGTCCACACCTCTAGGAAGATTAGATGATGAGTTAAATTTTGCTGTAAAACAGCATTAAGCATTCAAAGACAGTATGATCTTGTGATCTGTGCCAACTGAATATTTAAAATGTCTAACTAAATAGATTAAACCAGACTGAGATTAGATGAATTATGGATTTAAATTCTACAGTTCTACTGTCACATTTGGAAGCTTGTAGTGGTACAGTCAAGATTGCAAGAAAAGACTACAACAAGGATTCTCAGAGTCTTACCATACTCCTGATTTATTCTATGTATTTATTTTAACTGTGCAAAAAAGGGATGGTATAAGCTTGGCAAGCTTGCTGTTAGAGTGATCGAGATTACATTTCAGCTAATTTACTGAACAGACAAGTGTTCAGTTGAAAGGTTCGAGGTTTAGCTTAGGTCTGCTTTGACAGAAGGCAGAAATTTTTAGTATATGCAAGTGAAAACTTCCTTAATTTCTGTCCCTTGAATTGTAGCTGGAAGGAAGGGCTTTTACTAGCCATGAAGAACCATCAAAACTCAGAGATGAAAAGCTGTGTGGGTTACCAAGTTCTAAACACAAAGCAAAGTTTTACTTTCTTTGGTGCCTTTGAGAGGTGATAATCATCCCTGCATACGTTTGAAGATCTGAGTTGAAAACTCTTCTGTCACAGTTTGTCATGGGATGCAACCACAATTCCTGATTTTTTTAGCTTCCAGGGCTTGCAAGGAATAATTTAGAACATTTTGTGTACAAGCTGTTAAGCGCTGCAATAGAATCTTAGAGCTTTTATTTTAATTCAAGTTTTCAGGACAGAACTAAACCCCAGTAGTGATATGTCAGTGACTGTTGATAGCAGGAGAGGAGGTCGAGTTATGCTAAATGACTGGATTACATTCACATGACTTGTTATTTCATTCCCCCTTTAGTTTTTTTCCATGTCTTCTTCCTTATGGCCTTTCCTCCTCCCCATTTGATTACTGCCATTGTTTATATATTTTTTCCCATTTATTTATTTGTTTGTTCATTTATATCAGCCCTGATCAGTCTTTGGAAATATTGTCTGACTACACTCAGCAGTGTATGCTGGGGAGAAAATTGCAGACTCATGCGATTATATATGATTGCAGCAATCCTTCTTCTGTTGTAAGTCACTGTGTTAATTTTTACTTTCTTAAGTGTCTTGAGATTTCAACTGTAATGTCCTCTCATAAACTTGTGGGAAAGCTAGCATATTCGTGAGAGAGTTCTCAATCTAGAGTTGTATTTTCTTTAGAGCAGATTTGCACCCATAAAAAAATTTTGTTTGGGTCATTCATCTTAGTCCATACCAAAGACAGAAGTGGCAACCAGGTGGTGTTGACTGGCCTGACAGCTGAAGGGGAAGCATTTATTTCCAGATAATCATCCTGTGTTTTCAGAGAAGACTTTGAGGCTAAGAGCTCTTTTGCAGGTGAAAATAGAACAAGGGACTTGGGGGAGGCAATATTGCAGTAAGCACAAGTGGGTAGGGAGAGGGATCGTAGGAGAGAGGCAGGGACTTGGGAGTGAGGTCATATGAGTACAGCGGTCTCTGGGATAGGAATACTTTGGTATGGAGTAGCATCAGTGCAAGACCTAGCAGCCTTGCTCAGGTTAGAATGTTGATCATGAGCAATGGTTTGGAGAGGAGGCCAGAAGGACAAGCAGTTGATTTTTATTAGCTTCTGCATAGAAACTTGGCTTTAGGTATTGATTCCTTGTTTAAGTTTATCCCTAAGGCATGTAGTGACTTAAGTGGCATGGAGGACATGGCCAAAATCCTGTTTTGAAGGGAAATTGGAAGTAATAAAGGTTATTGCAGTTGTGGGGAAAAGGATTGCAGTAATAGGAGAGGCGATGGGAGTGGGGGAAAAAGCAGCAAAGGATTTAGGAGGTAATCGTGGGCAGGGAAAGGATAGCCTAGTACTTGTAGGCTTCAGTGATACGCCTTTGATCTGACTAGCACAAGTCTGCCTTCAAAGGAGGAGTGACGCATTTTAGCACAGCGTGAAATGAACTTGACCCTTATTGCCTATTTTGTAAATTTCTTTACTGAATTAGCTTTTCAAATGTATTAAAGTAAGACTGGTAAGAAACAATGGAAATATAATTACTTTGGCTTGTTCACTTCATGTACTTTGAAGATTCCTTTTCTATCTCTGAGAATTGAATACCAACAACCCAGCTTGTTAAAAGAGACTGCCAAATCTAAGTACCTATTTTCCTTCCTATTTATATGTGTAGACAGTTCTGAAGAACCTCACAGAAGCTCTAAGAGGCCGTTATCATTGCTACTCTTCAAAGGGAGAGGTAGGTGACAGCTAGAGAGGCAACACGTTTTTCCCTCTTTTTGATGATTCTTTACATTTAGAAGGTAAACTAATTATCATCTGAGTAGAATTTTTTAGCAAGACCTGATGCTGAAAGCCTCTGTCATAGAAGTGCTGAGGCAATAAACCTTTGGTTAATTCTTTCTGCAACTGAAAATGCTTTCCTAAAAGCACAATAAATTTTTCAGATACTGTTCACTGACTTAAAATTGATGAATAGAATGGAAGCAGTGACTTATTGTAGACTGATTCAAAACAATAAAATAATATTTTGTTTATAAAATTATGAATAACTTATGTGCTATGCCAGGCAAAGTAAGAAAGCTGTGTTTGGTTGGTATTGGACTAGTAGTTAATTTATTTTTCCACCTTTGTTTCTATATGTACAGAATTTTGATAGTAGTGATATCCATCTTCTACTTCAGGAATCCCAGAAGGCAAAGGAATTACTCAGAAGCATCAAAGAGACTTTCCAAAGAGGAATTCATGGCTCACTTATAAGTAGAATAGCAGATGTATGTATCTTTTTATTTTCGAAGTATTTCGAAGTATTGAGGTAGAAGTTTTTAGTGTTAACAATATGAAAAAAAATTGTTTCATAAGTATTTCGATAAGTGATCTTTGAATATTATGCATTTGCCATCTGTTGTAAGAGCAAATTAAAGTCAAAAACAGTAAACATTTTGCTAGACATTCTTCAATACACAGCAAGTTTTCTAAACCAATGAAAATGAGATTAAAAGAACATTGTACTGTGATCATAATGTAAATTTAAGAGAATTACTAGTCTATCGTATATGCATAATCATTTAAATGAAGTTCCAGCAGTTCTTTAGGAAAGAAGATACTTTTTCCTATCTGGTTAACGTGGACACTTAAATCAGTTGCAAAATCATAAGGGCCATTACTAGTGTTGAAGTTAGGAAGCTACAGTTTCCCTCTTACACATCTGTCTCTGTGTTGGTCCTATCTTATTGGCACCATTTGTTCTGTAACAATTGTCTTGGTAATGTTTCTATTCTTATAACTTATTTGACCAACATACCAGAGGTTTTTACCTTGTTTGTCTTTTCTCCAATAAAGTAACTTCTAAGTGCTCCTGTTAAAATATGGATGAGGAAGAAGAAGAATCTCCTGTGATTTTTCTTTTTTTTGTGGATAATTTCTAGTTCTGCTTTGATCTGGTAGACAGATGATATACTCATGTCTTTATTTTACCTTGTGCAGATAGTTTTAAGTGGAAATGCACATCTCGCTCTATAATTTGGAGAGGCCTGGAAGTTTAGAAAATAGCTGAATTCACCTACGGTTACTAAATTTAATGTGAAAAATTTGGCAGCACTGTTTTACAAATCTGTGAGGAAGACTTTTGTTAACTAAATAGTTTGTTCTTTGTCACAGCTACTGTAGGCAGTTGTGTGAGGTGGACAAATCTGATCTGAAAGACAGACCAAAGGCTTTCCTTGTGTATCTTTCCTTGTGTATCTGGTCATCTGACCCGAGACTTTCCAGACAGGAGGCAAACTGGTCATTTGTGAATAGTATTTTTAATCCTGTTTCCCTTCATGTTCTCTATTCCATATATACAGAGTTCTTTCATCTCTCTTCCAATCTCGTAATTACGAAGGACCATGTAAACTACATACACAAATGGAGAAGTCACCTTGAAATGATTTAGAAGGTCCTATATCCTCAAATAAAAGCATGTCATTTCAGAAATTACTAGTCAAACCTTCCATATAAAAAAGCATCTCTGCAAGCTTCTGTTCATTGATCCGGCAAAGGTCTCTTACTCCTTTTTGAAATAGAATTCTGGTGCCTCATAGGAGTTCTTGTTCACTTGTTTCCATTGGTGTGAATGGAGGTAGAATGGGCCTCATTTGTCTTGGTGCAGGTAGAAAATGGAGCAGTCAGGACTTGATCTGTGTGTAACAAAGATCCTTTTTCTATACTTTTCTTAGAGAAATGATTGGCCGTTCTCATGCCAGTATATATAATCATGATATTTTAATTTCCCTGTGGGTTTTTGCATTGTGGTAAACACAGTAATGTTAATGGAACGTTGTTCCCCCAAGCCCATTTTTAGGAGGACCGGTAACTGGTATTTTCAAAGTATTTTGTTTGTTGAAATTCCAGCACTTTGGTCAACCTAAGTAAAACTAAAATTCCATGCTGGATATTTGGATTGAGGGTAAAAAAAAAATTATGCTAGAACTTGCAGGAATTTTTATTAAAATCTGTTTTAGATTTCCACAGAATTTGCAAAAACTGCACCTTCCATCTTCTTAACAAAGCCTCCAAAGCACGAAGGACCGTTAGTTATTCAAACACCATGTGTCCTGGCCGAAACCTCAGCAGACTGGTTGAAGACAAATGGATTGAAGGGTAACACAGAAAGAAAAGGTTAGCAGATATGAAACATGAATTAAAGACAGAGCATGTGTTTTATTTAATTTCTTTGTTCCTTGCTATAGCTAAAAAATTAAACCTTTATCAAGTTTTGGCTCCCAATGCCTTCTCTCCTGTGGAAGAATTTGTACCTATTCTTAAAAAAACAGTATCATCAACTCTACATGAGGTAAGTGATAAGGACCCTTTTTCTTGTTTTCTTTTGTCTTTCTGTTGCCACAGTTTTCTAATTAAAATTAGTACTTTTTAAGTTAGTGAAATTCTACAGGCTTAATTTAAATTTGAGTCATAGATTCAAATCAGATACTTATTGTCATTCCTAAGAATGATTCAGGAAAGAATTTCGTGTTAGTGGAGCTCATATGGGCTTCTGTAAACACATAACTGTATTATTTGTCCTTCTAGAAAGCAATGCTGCAGTTGGAATGGTATGATGGAACTGTGAAAAATATCCATGTTGACCTGCCATTGTTATACAACTATCACGTGAGTTGTCTATAGTGATGTGGCCTTATCAGGGCTAGATTGCCATCTGATTATTCAACATTAATTGTCCTGTTACATAAGTACTGCAGGGATTCACGTGCAGACAGCTGTCCATGTAAGTCTGGGGGCATCTGGACAGATTTGGGGCCCAAATTCTTATGGTCGGGAGGAAGGAGGCTAAGTAGGAGAAAGAGTTCATCAGTGCTGCTCATAAATACAGCAGTGTGCATTTTATGATCGATGTATAAGAATGTATTTACATTATTTTACCCATGTATGTATGAATCCTGTAGCCTGTACGTTGAAGGGAAACAACACAATAGTTTTCCTGCTTGCTTTAACATAACTGTCCCATTTCGTCCTGGTTTAACCGTTTTAAAAAAAAAAGTTTTGTATTTTGTTTTATTTGTGTGAAAGTCAAACAGGTTTTATGATGAAAAATGTCTCATTGTTACTCTCTGGACCAGGAAAGACTGAAGGCATCGGAGGAACATTCTTGGAAGTAGTGTAGGAGCAAGCTTGGGTGGTGGTTGCATGACTTGCAACCACCTTCACTTATGTGAACTTTTTATTTTTAACTTGAATTTTCTATGTTTTATCCACAGAAACTCCTTGCTAAAATGGTAAGAATCTATGAGAAACGAATTGACTGGCTATCTGTTGCTAGCAGAAGAATATGGGGAAGCGTTTGTGAAAAGAGGTATGGTGCTTTGGTAGCCCTTCTTCTGTGTATTGGCGATGGTTCTAGTTTGCCAGCCTTTGCTTTGCGTGTAAGTCGGCACCAAGGAACACAGAACAGAAAATAGTCAGATGTAGAGACAACTGTTGCAGAGACAACCGATGTAAGCAACCTGCTTTTGAAAACAGGTATTGATATTAAGCTTTTATAATGATCCAGTGAAAACACTGAATCCAGTGGTCATCGGTCAGCACAAAACTGCAGTTTCCATGAGACTCTTCAGTTTGAGTTACCTAGCAAGTAAGCCTTTGGGGAATGTTCTGTTTTAAATCACACATAAACAGAACCTGAAGTTTCGGGCCAAAAGTAGCGCTTACAGTCAGTGTTCCAAACCCATGCTATTAGTACTGATGCCTGGGGTTCTTCTGCACAGTCTCTCGTGGATCCTTACCAGAAGATGAGATTCAGCCCACCAACTACCTTCTGCCTTGACCACTTACTGAAGTGTATTCTAGTGCCAAATGACAAGTGTCAGTGTAGATACACTCAAAAACTGAAGATTTTTTCTTTTTTCTTATGTGAGGTTGGACGTCTTAATCTGATTATGTATTGGGAGGGTGAAGTATATTTATATTGTGAATGAGGCCTTACCCAATCTCAGTAACACGGTGGCTCTTTTTGTCCTGTTTACAAACCTAGAACATGAAATTTCAGACCAAAGGAAAATAGCTGAGGCCACTGTTACTCGAGGTTTGTTCATTGATCAAGGATTGAATTAGCCCATCTGGCCACTGTATTGTGTTGGGAACTCGCATCACACTGTCCATCACAGGTGTAATTCTTTTCATTCTTTTTTTAAAATCTCTCCTTATGTTTTGCAGGGGTTTTTTTAAGTATAGATTAAGTATTTATACATATATATACACATATCTAGAAGATACTTTACCTGGCAAGCTAGAGTAAAGTGAAGATAAGAACATGTAATTAAGATTTTTTTTTTTTTTTATAAATGACATTTCTTATATAGGGTGGTTATACTTGTTGATATATCATTGACAAACTCTATGTACATCGACCATATCCAACACTCTTTGCGACTTCTACTTGAGGAACAAATGGCAAATAAGGATTACTTCAATATTATAGCGTAAGCAACTATTTAAGATTCTTTTAAAGTAATTATAACATATTGCAATGAAAGAAGTGTACTGAGAGAGTGTAGTTACTGATGACCATATTTTAGGTTTTTTAATAGTATTTACCATTTTGTGATGAAGTAATTGCAAGAGTAACACTGGCTTATTGTTGGATAGGTGCGTGCATCGGATGTACAGAGACCAGGGTAGTAATTAAAAATCACTGGTTTGAGTGATGCTCACTGGAACTGGTTGTATGATACCTGAAACAAATTATCTTCCTCCTCTCTCATTCATAACAATGTTAATTCACATGTCAGAAACTTTTGTTGCAAGAGGTACTGTAACTGAAATGCTTCTTACGTTTTACAGCAACTCCAGTACTTTTAAAATACATAATAGTACTAAAATTGTGGGCAGGTTTCTGAATGGTGGGTAAAAGCAAGAGACAGCGGCTCATGCAGTTCCCAGCCTGCTGGGAGAACAGAGCCCTTGACTTGAAAATCTGACAGTGCCCGAGTGATGGATAAATGTGAATAATTAAATGGTTTGAAGTAGAAAATAGTGAGCGTTGAGCAATTTTATGTGATACTCTAAATGCAGTTTTTCTTTTTCAGTGAGTTTATTGTATCTTTTTGTTCTAAAGCATAATCTGAAAATTAATTGCTGTTATCTTTCCATGAAAGATTTGGGAGTGACGTTGTGCCTTGGCAGCTGGAAATGGTTCCTTCCCAACCAGAAAACTTACAAAATGCTTGGAGGTAGAATCAAATAACTTTCACATACACCTGATTAAGTGGTCATACATACCATGAAACAGATAAAACAGAGAAACAGATTTAAGCATAATTGTGAACAATTTAGAAAATTTATGAATTTATCATATTACAAAAATAGTTTCTATGAACTGTTCTACACTGATTATTGTGAAAACAGCATTATAAAGTTACATGTCCCAGTGACTTTTTATTTCCTATGTATACAGAATGTATGTGTGCACAGATATGGAAGTGTCTGTGTAAGAAATGCTGGGTTATATGAGGAATTGAAGACCACTTCAAAGTCAACTGGGATGTGAAAGCTAAACTATGTTTTTTCCCCACCTATAATGGAAACAAATCCCAGTTTTTGTTTGTGGTTTTACACCCTCAGTTGTTTCGTTATACATCTGTGGTTTCATTTTTATTCCTATAAGTTCTACTATATTAAAATTTTTCTTTATAAGAGAGAATTCTTTGATCTCTAGGTTCTGAATCTTATCTTAAAAACTACTTTTCCGTGGTGGCAGTTCACAAATTAAATAACAGGGGTCATTATATAATCTGATTTTGCCATCTGTCAAAAAATGTAGACTAGTGCAGCATCAGGTAAGATTCTTTGTTCTCTTTATTACTTTAAGCAGAAACAAAAGCGCTTTTTTTTTCCTTTGTTCATTCTTTGAACTGTCTTTTAGGTGGGTGTTGAACTTGCAATGCAAAGGGAGTAGAAATTTCATGAGTGCTCTCAGGAGAGCTGTGGAAGTAGACTTCAAAGACAGAGATAGACACGAATCACAAGGACTTTACCTGCTGACTACTGGAATACCTGATCAGGAAACAGTTAAGTATCATCAACTCTTCTGTAAGTTCCTATCAGAATTAATCTCATCTTCATTTTTCCCCTCTCCTTTTTTTTTTTTTTTTAATTTTCGTTCTATCTTGCAGCACACAGTCAGTGCTTATGTGGCTGAGGTTTGCAGAGGTTTTGATTTGCACCTTCATGTCTGTCTGTTCAGCGTAATGGAGAACACTGACTCCAGTAGGGTTCTGCCCGCGCGCTATGCTGACCCAGCTGAAACTGCCACTGCTTTTAAAGAAATAGCACAGGCAGCCAATGGGAGATTTCATTGGTTTGGAGAAACAGGTATGTGAAAGGGAAAGTCAGCACCTAGTTCTTTTTCATTAGTTATAGTTATTATTGCTTTTTTCACCCAATCAAGTAGTTTATTTTTTAGGATGTGATAATATGATACTAGCACTGAGATTTAAACATTAGTCCTAGTCTGATTGAGGCTTTCAGTAGTATTGAAGAATATTATAATTCAGCCTTAATGCAGAATTTTTTTTTTCTACTTGAATTCATTCTTTTCTGCTAGTTACTTTAAAGATACACATTTAAAATAAAGTTACTACTGTGATAGGTCCAGACTGCCTGGATTTTAGGAAACAAAGGCTTTTTGATTCTTTTCATTGGTATTACATGCTCTGCCAATTGTACATTTAAAAAATTATATATTTTGTACACTTAAAAACCCCAAACTGATTATCATATATTTGTCAGGTATTTTTGAAAGTGATGATATCACTATTATTGTGTCTGAAATGGAAAAGGCAAAAAGCTATTCCCAAAAGGTAGGAATTACATGTATTTTTTTAAGTTATGCTTTACTTCAGAAAAGAATTCAACAATGTTTGTTCAACTGACAACTGAAAATAAGGATTGAAAAAAATGAAATTCCTCATAAGATGGAGAGGAGCGTTCTAGAGTGTGAGAATAGTCACTGTAAAGTAAATACGGGCCAGAAAGCAGTTGCGCAATAGCACTGCTGTGATGGAGTGGCCGTGATTCCTTATCAAATACAAGCACTTTGTAATTGAAGTGATTCTCCTATTTTTTGCCAACCGTATGATGAATTCTTCTCAAGTGGAATGAATTGTTCATTATAATTATACATGTAATATATTAATTAGTTATACAATAATTTATATAATATTACATTTCTAAAAGTCACATATTCAGTTATCATTTAATAGCTGCATGTACTTAGTTTATCGTCTAACAATTTGGTATGGTCTTGGTATGCATACCTGTTGCCTTTTTGTTTAGAATGTTTGTTCAAATCAGGGAGGATTTCCCTCCTATGTGTCTGAGCAATCACAGCATCAAGGGCTTCCTATTCAGTTAGAGGTGTTAAGCATGACCACATTAATAAATTTGGTATCACTTTTGTTTGTTATTAAAGTAATAAATAAAGAACACCTGTCTTTGGAATGTCATTTTCTTAAATTTCATGTATATGAATTACTAAACAATGTGAACTTCTATTTCAGTGTGCATTCCTAGTGGAATCCTTAAAGCAACGTTCAGTAAATCATTCTGTTAATGCATTTATACAAGGAGACTCAAACGTGCTTAAGAAGAAAGAGAAAAGGAGGCCACAGAAGTTGCCAGCTCCTAAACCCACAGCTCTCAGTCTGGCTCGAACGGTTTGAAGTGGTCCCATTTTTAAGATGCTGTGTGTTTTAATTAGAGATCCTACCCATCTATCAGATGCTGCTCTTTGCATGAGAAGTGCTCAGGCTGAAAATGTGGAGGGAGTAAAACAGCATTGTGATAGTACTCTGAATTTACATTTTAGTTTGCATTCAAAGTGCTCCATAAACAAGAAAGCACATCTTATTAAGTCCTGTTAAGTAGTTAATTATAACAGAAGCACTTTATAGAGTCTAAAATTATCTAAAAAATCATTCTTCTGACCTGAGTGTTTAATGAAAGTGAAGGCAAGCAGCAACGTGCTTTACTAAGTTACATCTAGTTTACAAGTCCTTCTAGCAAGTACTGAATTTTATGGTGTCAGTCATTTAAAGTTGAAGCAGCTGCAGCAGAGTAGTGTGTCTGGCCACACAGAGCCAGCATTAAACAAGAAATAGGCTTCAGGATTTTTTTCCTGCCTGCTTTGCTTATTTCCATGGAGTTGCACTCCTGAGTCCTTTGAATTCATTTGAATTTAGACTCAGCTAATGTTTTCTTTTTTTGATTTTGACTGCGTATGCATCTGTTTTGCGTGGGTGTGCAAATCTGTCATATGCATAAATGGCCAGTGCCAGTGCTTACCACTATGGCGTGTAAAGGACTAGACACAGAAGCACCCGTTGCAGAGGAGGTACTTAACTTTTGACCTGAAACTTTCAGGTCTCATTTTTGACATGGGAATGACACTCTTAAGTGCAGATATGTTCATGTTGCAAAGACCTTTGTAGTAAACTCAAACAGGTTTCCCGTGCTATTTTATCAAAACCAGTATATTCTCAACACCTCCTCACAAATGCAGGAAAAAAGTAATCACTCAGAACTATGACTACGAACCACGGTTTTACAGGGATTAAAGTTGTAGAAAACCCATACAGGTTTGACTGTAGATGTTGAACTTTGTTTGTTGTAGAGCTGTATGTTAAATTGGACGTCAGTTCCTTGAAATCTCTGTGTCACAGCAGAAGTCTGATCCCATGGTAGGGTTAGAGAAGTGTTCATGTTGTTTAGCAGACTGCTCAGCCCTTAGAGGGCTGAGCCGTACGTAAAGGAAGCATTACTTTTGTAAGCCCTAGGCTTGCGATATTTGTTAAAACTCTGAGGGAAAAACCGCACACTATATTCTGTAAAACAGTGCCATTACTGTGCTAGACTGCTTCTTCAAGTGACAAAGGTGGTCCAAACTTGTCTGCATGTAGCTGTTAATCTTTAGGTTTATGGCAGCAGATGAAATTGGCATGATAATTAAAAGAGAGCAATTAGAGTTACTTAACTTAGCAAGAAATTGCAAATGAACAAGTTGTCATGGCAGTCTGCTGACTTGTTAGAAGAGCCAGAGCACAACAGAAATTAGACAATAATGAAGGCTGTTTCCAGTTTTGAACAATACAGTTCTCATCCAACTGAAATACCTTTTAATAATTTTTTATTATATATGCTTATAGTATATTAAAGACAAGTATGGTGCTGAGAGAAATGCTTCCGTAAGAGCACTGGCATGGCGTCCTACGAGTGTCAAAGCAGAAAT
The DNA here is from genome assembly GCF_000703405.1 of Apaloderma vittatum. Lineage (NCBI taxonomy): Eukaryota > Metazoa > Chordata > Aves > Trogoniformes > Trogonidae > Apaloderma > Apaloderma vittatum. The sequence continues at coordinate 17,293 of NW_009714582.1, forward strand.
TCCACCAGGTCTGTATGAATTAGGGGTTTTTAGTCTTCAGTTTCTTTGGCTTGCAACAAAATACTAAGTTAGATCTAAGTTTTAGAAACACTTGAAACTTTAATCTTTAATCAGCCTAATAAGAAATGGTCATTTTGAAATTACTTCAGTATGACATTTAGCCGTCATGTATCTAGGTTTCTTTTAGACTGTAGGCAGAAGAACTGCTGCACCACTATCAGTTTCCGGGTTATATGATTGAATATCCCTCCTATATCAGGAAATGTCAAATGTCTGTGGTGGAAGGGAGAGCCCTGCCTTATCCCATGCCTGAAACCATAACTAGAATCTTGCTTCTCTTGGTGTTCAATTCGTACTCCTTTTTTTTCCTCTCCAAAAGCTCATAAATTAAAAGATTTATTATATTATTAGTACAATATATGTATTTTTGTTAATACAGTTAGATTCCATTGTAATTAATACACTATTCCACTTGACTGACTTACAATCTAGTAATGAAGTTACAAACCCCACAAATGTCAGGTTATCTGAAGTGCTGTTTCAGCTGTTCCTGGTTCAGTCACTGTTGGTCCCTTCAAGTCCTTTATCCTACATTGTTGTAGTTTTCCTGTGTTTTTTTCTTTGCATCTTTGCTAACATCTGCAAATTTATTTTTTTTTTGCCTTATATTTGAGCCTTGAAATGAGATTGTTGATACATAGGGATGTTTACAAATCTGGATTCATATTTGCATATGAATAAATAGTGTATTTGCATTGCTTTATACAATCTAACTGGCTTTTCTAACAAATAGTATGCTTATTGTAAACCCCTAATCTTTTCAAATTATGCTGTGGTGTTCTTCCTGATGAAAAGTAACTAGTTCTGTACTATGGATTTTTTTAAGCAGTGTCTAAAAAATTGTACTGTGTATAACTGTGGTAATAAGAAATTATGAATCAGAGAACTGGATTGCATGCAAGAGTTTTATCTAGATGAAATAAGTCAACTTTTTTTTTTATTGTAGTACAATCAATAAAAGAATGGCCTCAGACTGAGAGTAAAAGAAAGCATAAACCAAGACAGCAGACAGAATTTTCTGTGTCAGTATTTTATACTGATAAAGGAAAAAATGTGGGTACGTGTTACCACAGGATGATGGGTGAAGCCTTTATATTGTCAGCATTTTTATTATAAAAATGTTAGGTCACTGATAATCAGTGTGCTTTATATAGTGAGTGGAAGTGGGTTATACTTACCAAATAGTGCTGGGGTTTTTTGGTTTGATGTTTGGGGGGTCTTTTAGGGGGCTGGCTCTTTTTGTTTGTTTTTTTGGGGTGTTTTGGTGGGCTTTTTTGTAAAAGCTTTTGGGATCTTTTGGTCGAAAATACTCTAAGGAAAAATACTGTCATCATGGTTTAGATGGTTACAGAAGATTTGGGTTGGAATTTTTTGAAGCTGACAGTTTTGAAAAATAAGTGATTTTTTTTTAAGTACTTTGATATATAGAAATGGTGCAAATTTTTTTCAAATGTGGAATTATGTATTAAATGCTAGTCTGTGGGCTTGGGAGTTTTTTGTTTGTTGTTTTGTTGTTTTAATCAACAGTCATATGTGATTGAAAAGGGCTGTGGTTTAAACCTCGATCTCCCAATATTACTTTGTTCGTTTTCTTAACTAGGTACAGTATACCGAAAGTATCCAAAGATAATGTGTGTGAGAAAATCTGTTCCCTCTGTTACATTGCCAAAAAAAGAGGACATCTGTTCAAGCAAAGAGGTATTTTGCTCCTTACTACTGAACTTAGGGGGCCATTTAGCTCAGTGGTTTGAGCACGGTGCTGGCAACAAGGATCAACACCGAGGTCGCGGGTTTGATTCCTGCTTGGTCCCCATGTGTTGCCTGGTCTAGTCGAGAGGTGGCGTCCCTGCCCAAAACAGGGAGGTTGGACTAGATGATCTCTAAGGTCCCTTCCAGCCTAGGCCATTCTAGGATTCTATGAATTTCCATTTAGAATTACCTGCATGAATTAATGTGAACGTGTTGTGATTCTGTACAATGATTTATTACTCTGAGTGTTCTAATATTTTCTAAAAACTAACTGCTGTGTTTGTTTGTTTGTTTTATAAGTGGCTGGCCAAGTACAGTATTAAAAAGCTTAAACTGGAATTGCCCAGACTGCTGTTTGGTCCAAGCTATACTCACCAAAAGAAAACTGTGGAGTCTCTGCACAAGAAAGTATCAGCAAAATACTGCACTATCTTCCCTAGCGTAGAAATCAACGTAAGCTTTTGCAGATGTCATGTACCTACAACACGAAAAAGCTTTATATTTCTTTAAGCCAGATGCACATTGGTCGGTGTTTGTGGCTTGGTGGAGTGATGGTCCCTCCACCATTCCCTATTCTTTCTGTTGGAGAGCTAGAGAAAGTATTTTGTTCAACACAAAAAATGTTTAGTACGTTTGAAGTGCAAATTGCTTGGGGTCTTGAGAATGTGTGGCAACTCCTCTGTTCATACAGTGTAAAAAATGCACGTACGTATACACATACAGTGTAAAACATTTTAAGTAAAGCTTTTTAAAATCCCGTGCATGTCAAAACTGGGAAAATGTGGGATCTTGATTGATTTGGTTTGTGTAATCACTGAAGAGAAGCACAGAAAGTTAAGTCCAGCATATTATTGCTCTCTTGTGTCAATAGAACTGTCAGAAGTAATGCAGCAGATGCACGTATCCAATCCTATTGTAGAATTTTGCTGCCCAGCACAACTGGCTAATATGAGAACTAGGATTTCCTGATTTGGGTAAACCAGTCAGTAGTAACAGAGTTGCAAAGAATTTCTTACACTACTTCATAGAGGTGAAGATGAAAAAAATAGTCTCCCTGGTTTTGATGCAGACATTAATACATAGCAGCTGAGCTCAGATGTCCTGAAGTAAGGTGCTCTTGTACAAACTGAATTTTTCCAGGGGGTTGTGAAACATCTGCAGTTTCAATCTAAAGAACTAGAAACCTACACAGAACAACTGAAGAAAGTGTTGCAGCGCTATATACGAAGAATACAGTGGCTTCTGTCAGGTACTGGTGTGCATCAATAAAACACAACTGCAATATATATAAAATCTTCCTGTCTACTGTTTCTAATAGAATAAATCCAAACCTCAAGTATGACTAAAGATCATCCATTTTACATTTCACTGAAATATTTAAAAGTATTTTTATGACAATAAAATAACAATACAAGAGAATTCAGTATCTGTGTAGCTGATAAACCTGTAGTTTGCTGTGAAATAATTAGGGCTGTGATATTAAGTTTTTGTATTTTGTGATTATGAAGATAAGGTTCTTGGTGTTAGAAGCTTTCTATCAACGAAATACGTACAATAACATATAAAAGCAAAATTAACTTTCCTGTTTCTTTTACTGAGAATGTGCCCTACTTCAAAGTTCAGTATTGCTGGTGAAAAGTATTTTGATCCCTCTGTTGTTCATAAAGATGTTTGGTGGGAAGCAGTTTAGTTTTTTGCTGGATTTTAAAGTAGGAGCTGCATATTGCTTAATGCAAGTCGCTACTATTAGCTGATAATTACTGTTTAACAGCGATAGATTTGAAATGGTAGAAGACTTTTCTGTTATTAACCTTTGAGTTACCTTGTTTCCACAGAGATTAGAATTTATTATGTAGCAATATAACCCCTAAAGACTGGAGATTTTACATTATGCTCAATAAAGTAATATGCTCAATAAAATGAGCCTATACAATGACACTTAATTAGTTTTAATGTTCTGGCCCAGGAAGCCGAAGGTTGTTTGGTACCGTTTTAGAAGCAAATGTCTGTGTTTTGATTGATACATCTGGTTCCATGGACCCATATTTGCCACATATCACAAAAGAACTTGCATCTCTTATCTGGGAACAGCTGAGAAATAATGAAGTCAGGTATGGTGAACTGCTGATAAAGACTGAAATGACATTACTTATTATTATGTAAGAAGATTCCTTAATAATTAGAAATTACACAGTACTGAAACACAGTACCCGTAATTATTGTATGTTAGTGTATTATATGCATGTGACATGAACTGTGTTTTCTGTTCTTCTTTTCAACCAGCTTTTAATTCTGAGCTCTCTTAAGATTTGAGCCTCATTTGCCGTAGGCTGATGCTATTTATTCTTTGGGGCTCAGCATTCCTATAGATTTTCTGTTCATGCAGAGTGAGTTATGCGTTCTGCCTTTTCCAAAGCTGAAGAACTTTTGTATTAAGGTTTTTGTTTGTTTGTTCATTTATTTATTTTGAAAACTGCCTTATCCAAAGTGACTGATAGTATTGGTTAGGGTTAAATGTTGTGGGCCATCTTCCTCCTCAGGTTTAACCTACTGAGATTTGCAGAAAATACAGAGAGCTGGAAGGAGTGTCTTGTAGAGGCAACTAATGAAGCATGTCATGATGCTGTACAGTGGGTGTCCAAATTCCATGCTCATGGTAACACATGCATCCTTAAGGCTTTACAGGTTAGTAAGTGGTGTCCCACATACTGGAGAAGATACCCTATCTTGCAGTGACTAAGCACTTCCACCTGACTGATAATATTTTAGGAAAATTATGCAGTCAAAGCATACATTTTTATATACAAAACACTGAATGGTTCTGGAATCGAGCCACTATTTCTGTCCCCAGGGCTCCTAGATAGTAGAATTCAATGTGAAATATCAGTAGTTGCATTAATATTTTTGTTCAGAGAATGCTGGAGAGCAAAAATAGCCAATTGCTCAGAATGATGCTTGTGTATAGCTGTGGCTGTGATATATTTGCTCTGAGACAAGCAGGGATTTTAAAGACACATTTGTCGGAATCCCATGGGCATTGGGTACAATTCTTGAACTTCAGTGACAGACGAAGAAGCGTTTCTCGTGTTGAAATTAACTAATAATAATTTGAAACAGAAACTGAAAGAACTGGCAAATTCTGAGCTTTGAATCTAAAAAGAAATGTTACCTTAAATAAATAGTTCTTCCAGATTCCCTTGCAGAATCTCCGTATAAATTTTAGGGATTTATAAATTCATCATGAATCAAGTCCAGTAGAACAGTAAGATGTCTCTATATTACAAAAATGTCCACTGAGTCAATTACTGTAGCAAGTTTTCGTAATATAGAAAGGACAAGTTCTAATGAGCCTGCGTATCAGACATTAAGCATCTTTAACTCCCACAAAAAATGATACAAGAGTCTTCTGACAGCAGTTGTGCAAAAGTTTGTTTATTTCAATGACTCAGTTTTTGGTGGTGCCCTGCTTATGAATGTATTGTCTTATGCTACAACATATCTACTCATTTATTTTTGAAATTTATATCCTTGACCTCTTTCATACTTAGCGAAAACCAAAAGACAATACTAATTTGATTGATCACGTGGTAAATATATAACTATCTTAGATAATTGGAATGGTGTTTTTATTCTTAAGTATAGCTTTTTGTGTGAATGTACTAATTATTTAAGCTTATTTTCTGCTTTTCAGAGGGCTCTCAGTTTCCAAGGTACAGAGGCACTGTATGTATTGACTGATGGAAAACCAGACACCAGTTGCAGTCTGATTTTGAAAGAAATTGAAAAATTGAGAAAGAAACAAGATATGAAAATCCACACCATTTCTTTTAGCTGTACAGACAGGTATTTGATGCTTTGCAATAACAACAAAAAAATCTTTTAAATTACTAGTTTATGTGTCACCAAAAGGCAGTGTTACGGAGATGGACCGTGTGCTCAGTTTGCTGCACACCGTGGCTGAGCTAGACATTCAAGCGTCTGGGAACTGGGAAGGCTGTTCTGAGTCACCTAATTGCCACACGCTGCTTCCTTTCAAAGATGTGGAGGTTTTAATGTCCAGTTCTAGAATGGAATCAGTCCTTGCAGCTAACTTGAAATTAATGGATGCATGACTATTTGGGACTTTGCAATGCTAGTGCTTGGGAGACAGGACTCTAAAATGATGTATGAACGGCAGTAGAAGTGTGTGATTTAGCATACTTGCAGTAAGAACACATTCACAACTGTACCAGTTATCCCAGTGGTGGTTGCAGAACAATGGCAAGTAGTAAGAGGCGGAGGCAAGAGGACAAATGTAGAGTATGCACAAAATGTTTTGTGTTTTTCATTTTCTTCCCCTGTGTAAAATGTTACTGCCTTTTACCTGCTGGCCTGGCTTCTGGATTTTTTTGTTTAGTGTCTTTTTTTGCTTGTATTCTAAACTGATCCTCTTGTCCAAAAATAGCCTGTCTTTGGAGGTTATGACACCAAAGCAGTGTATGTTCTTCATTAGCAATTTACAATTAGAAATTACACAAAAGTTTATAATCGTGTCCTCCGAATCACTTGTTTTGATGTGATATTTTTTGAGGAATTCTTAGAAGTTCTTTTTCTATTTCTGTGCTTTCAGAGGAAGTCAATTTTCATAAGTAACTTATTGCTTTGTTGTTAACAGAGGAGCTAATGAATTTCTGAAGAAGCTTGCTTCCCAAACAGGGGGGCGCTACCATTGTAGTTTTGGAGATGTGGATGGACAATTAGCAGCACACAGAATGTTGACAGAGGAGCTTGATGATGAAGATGTATGTTAAATGGATTTGTTTGGGTTTGTTTCTTCAACTTAGTTCTTTTTCAGTAATCAAACTGCATTTAAAAAAGAAAAATCATGAGAAAAATTTAATACAAATCTCCTAAGATACTACATGGCAAAACTGAAAGGAGAAATCTTTGTCTGGCTTTTAGTCAGGTGACCAAGCCCATGAAAGAAGTATACAATACAGTTTTTGAAAGAGAAGCAATTAAAAAAAAAATTGTATCTGGACACTGTAGTTTTTAAGCTAACTTTAGCTTTTATTGTGCCTTCTTATCCTTACCATCTTGTATTTAAGTTATGTAATTGTAAAATTCTCACAGTGTTTAGCATATTAATGATCCAGCAGGAGACGTCAGGGATTGCCACAGGAGAAAATTACATTAGTGAACAGAATGATATTCAATCCAGAGTTGCTCTGCTCTCACAAGTAGGTAGGAATAGGGAGATTTAGAGCTTAGGCTCAGTTAATTAAGTTGGTAGAACTTCAAGATAATAAAAAAGTGCAAATTCAAGTGGAATGTTTGAATTTTGTTTCCAGGATCCAGTTTTCCCATGCTTTGAAGGAGATGATTTAAAAAAACTTACTCAAGAAGTAGCAAAAGGTAGAAGTTTCTTAAAGCAGGCAGAGCGTTTGAAGTGAGTATTTATCGTGAATCTTTCAATGAGGTCTTTTCCAATCTAAACAATTCTATGACTATTTCCTGGAAGCAGCCTGGTGCTGTCGCACTGCATGCCGCCTGTATCTCAGTCGACTGAGCTGGCCTGAGTGGCTCACCATTCCCTGCTGCTTCTGGGGCCATTCCGAGCTACATTTGATACCTGCCTAGAACTGAAGTGAGGGACAGTTAAATCATATTGACCCTTACGTTTCTTCATTGTTATGCTCCCTAACTGCCAAAACAGAACGACAAGATGCCATTTCAGTAGTATTAGTGGTGGGCAGAAGTACTTGCAAAGAGCTTTAAAATGCATGTACCTCCTCAAGGAAAAGACTTTCTGTCACACAAGGATGTGGCTAAACAAAGATAAAAAGGAACTATATATATCTGTAAAAAGCTGCTGTAATTCTTTGGGTTATGTTTTTCTTTCAAACAGGTTACTACTTCAGAAATGGAATATAAACCAAAAGGACAATTCTGGCTTTTAAAAATAGTCCTCAGGTAAATAGTCACCACAGATAGATCATAGCTTTATAGATAATCATATATATCAGTAGCAGGTTAATATTTCATAAGCCTAATGTAAAATGTATTTGTTTCCTGCAGTGACTTCTTCGAAAGTTGAAAACATTTGTGATGATTGTAGTTCTTAGCTGAGCTAGGCCACAGGATAACCTAATAGATGCAAAGAACAGTTCAAAGACAGTTATGTTTGGGGTGAATGTTTTTTTATAGTTATTAATGATTTATCTCTTTCTAAGAGCAAGCAGCTAAGCACACTAGAGGATTAGGAGCAGATGGAATGGCCATAAAATTGCTAGTCAGGTTGCATGATTTATCAGTTAAATGAGCAGTGCTGAATGAAAAAAGACTCCACTAATAGTAAACAGCCTCATTAAACACTGCAGTGTTGTTACAAAGTTGTGAGAGAGGCAGCTGGACAAACTGAAGCGCTTACAGAGCCGACCTGCTGCTTTTGAATTGGCAAAGTAAAAATTACAGGAAAAGGAAAAGTTACTGAGTGGAAGTACTTTCTCAAGGTTAAACAAGACACAGGAGCTGTTTGAGGGGAACAAGTGGACATGCAGACAACTACAGAAAGTTGCACTAGAGAACAAAGGCCTGATAAGATAGACATCAAGAAATGGATGTAAGGTAGATACATAGTAAGACTGGTTCTTTTACAATCCTTGTTTTTATAGTTGTAGTTTGCTTTACAAACATTGGCCAGTCATTCAAATAGAAGGGGGGAAAAAAAATCAAGTCAGACCCACTGGTTAAGAATGCTTGCTTCATCGAGAATGGAACCTGGAGCCTCATCAAGTATGTGCAGAATTTGGCCTGTAAGAGCTGATCACTAAAGAGTGATGCCTGGAGAGGAAACCGATACGTAACCATCCTGTAGTAGCAAGAAAGTTATTACAGGCATGTAGAGATAGAGACTAGTGTTCCACAACGATCTCTTTCTTTCAGCCGTCCAAGGTAAACTGTATTGGCTGTAAAGTGTGTAGGAAGATGTTCCTGTTAAGGTACTTAAGAAAATTGATAGTATTGTAGCATGATTCTATTGCATAAGGAAAATCAAAAGTGAATCAAGTTAATTTATATTGCTTTTCCATTACCATTTTGTCAAGGGTGATGGTGAGCCTATGCAGTTTATGTATTTTGAATTGTATTTTAAAAACTATTCATGTGCTTGACTTGTAGGACTAAATTTTGGATGAAGAAAAGATGTTGAAGATGTTTGGAGTGGTACCACTAGCCTGTTGCTTCTCAGAGTGCTTGAAGGTTCCAGTTTCAAGCAGAAAGAGGGAAGGTGTATTCTTTGTTGTTCCTGAACTTCTGGCAAGAGGAGTTACAGAGGATGCCGACTTACTCCGCTTGCAGACTTTGCAAGAGTCAAAAGTAAATCATGCCCTGAACTCTCCAGAGTTTAAGCATAAGTAGAGGATACTTTTCAATAGAGCTAATACACATTTTTTTAAGTGTATGTATTTCTAATATAATTGGTAGTCACACAAGGTCACAACTCTTGTTCCTCTTCTATTCTATTGCATCCTACTAATAATTTTGTCAGTTGGTTAGTGGTGTATCTTTCTTGGCAGTTGGTTTGTGACTTCTTTGCTGGTGTTCATTATCCCTAGCAGATGGGGCAGATGGGTGTGATACTAGAAAGAGAATTTTTTATGCCAGTTTTGCATAGGAAGTCCAAGAAATAACCTTTTTGTTGCAGAAACCAAAGCTTGGAATGAATGTTTTACCAGAAGCTTTCTAATAGTTCTTTTGACTCTGCTTTTTATGTAGGCAGTAGAGTTGATGATTTAGAAATAATCAGACATGCAAGCAATTAGTATCTTGTTGCTTCTAAAGCCTAGTTACATTTGTGTAGCTAGACACTGCCAGTCTTCTTAGCAGTTCTGTTAAGTTTTTACATGTTTCCTGTCCTAGAAAGATTACAAATATGTTTGTCAGTACCATATAAGAAAAACCAGTTTAAGGTAACTGCAGTAATGAGGCATATGTTTCTCCCAGTTGATCTATGAAATGCACTTTGCGCTTTTTTTTTCTTTTTGCTGAGAAACTCTTCAGTGGCAGCTCATTAGGATATTGTACGTGTTTACTGTTGTCTTTCAGAGGGTTAGGAATTAATCTCAGGTGTTCAAAATATGTAATATTTGATAAAAATTGATTCAGACTGCTGAATTCAGATAAAAGATCTGCCTTTGTTCGGGATCCTTTGGCATCTCCTGAGTGCCTGCTGATGGGGATGACTAGATAGACTTTGTTATGGGAGATACTATATTTTCTGTCCTTCCATCTGTTATGTCTTTGTAAAGAATTAAAAATTATTTTTATCATTAAAGTCTCTTTTTAGTGTTGTATGTTCTGCACCAGCTGACTCCTGCATTCCATGTTAGTACTCGTCTGCTGTGGAGTGCTGCCGCTAAAATGGTGCTTTGTGCGGTGCATCCCTTTCTCTGATTTTATTAGCATGTGTGATGGTATGTGTGCAGCTGCTAAGATGCTTTGATAGAAAATGTTAAGTGTAAATTAATAGGATTAGTTACGTTTTTATTTGGGATGTATAAATATTAGAGGATGATCACTGATAAAATGTGTGGCCTTGTACTGACTCCAGTGTTAGAACAGTACATCCAGGTAGAAGGGGTGAGGTTTCTTTATTGCCAGAAAGACACTCTTATTTATTCCTCAGAGGATTTAAGAAATGTCACAGTACTGTAGCATAGATTCTAATATTCTTATAAAGGTCCTTTAAAAGAACCTTAAACAGAAGTTGTGTAAGTATATTAAATTATGTCAGAGACTTTTTGTGAAATAATATAATAACGCACGTGTCAGATTTTGCAAATGAGGATACGTGTCGGAATACTTCAGTGCGTCGTGTTAGACTGCGATCTGTCAAACCTCTCATTTACAGCCTTTTTTTCCCCTCTGTACAATATTTGGTGTTCAGACATTTTGTTCATTCAAAACAATTCCGTTTACACAGTGTCTCTGTAGACTGATCGGCAGTGGATCTGTGTAATCCTAAATTCCTGGCAACCTACACTAATACTTGTTGCTCAGCTGTTCATTTTGGGTTAGACCGGTCAGTTGTTTCTGTGGGCAGAGCACAGCAACTTTCTCTGGTTCTCTTGACCATGTTCCCAGACTTGAAGTAGGTGTTAGGAATTCAGGTGTCTTCTTTCTGCTCGTGATGTGAGCTAAGGGTTTCTAAGTCTCCTATCCAAGAAAAATACAACTGAAAAGTAAGGCACAAATGTTCACGTTAGAATTTATGTAACAGAAGCTACAAAATGTTGGGTGTTGCTGTATTTAGTCCTTGTATCCCACCCAACTTCACTTCTTTTGTAAATGTTCTCAGGCTGTGCAGCCTCTCTCCATGCTTCTGAAGCCTTGTTGTCTTGCAAACTGATCCGTCCTGCTATCTCCTATCTACTCAGAGCAGCTCCTTTAAAGTATAGCTTCTATCTCCAGCTTATTTACCTGGAAGTTCCTGCTGTACCTGCTCACATAAATCTGAGGGCTGCTTTAGTCATGAAAGCATTTTAAGGAGATGGTTCAGCTGTGATGACCTGATTCACCAAGTACCCTGTTAATGAGTTTTCGATGTGGATCTGTCAGGTGTACGTCATTTGCTTTCCTAGTTATGCTTTCTGGAATGCAATTCACTGTGTTCAAAACATAATAAAAGAGGAATTTTATAATTGACAAAGATGAATATTTTTCTGCCAGCTTGTTTATAAGTCATGTCATTGCTGTGACTCACTTAATATGTTGATTTGTGTGCAATGCATTAAAGACAAATGGCTAAACCAGTTACTACTTCAAAGTATGTGTTCTACCCTCTCTCGGAAAAAAAAAGTTTTCGCTGAAGGAATGGGTAACTTCCATGGGGAGCAGCTCATGTACTGCCATAATTTACAGTCAGCTTCCAACCACAGTGTTAGAGTTAACTGGTTCTGATGTTCATAAAAGCTGAGTATGGGCTGGAGTTCAGGAACTCCTTTGTGTGTGGTTCAGCCGTACCTGCTCCAGAGGACAACCACCTCCAGAAGAAGGGTGGGACTAAACTTGGCATAGTAACAAAATCCTCCGTCTAAATATGCCTGAAATGAGTCAGCCTCGGGAAGTTCATGCTGCCTCTAAGGAAGTGACAAGGGTAAGTTGCTTTGCCTCTGTAACTTTTCTAACTTAGCAAGGAATATGAAGGACTTTGTATTATCATTAAGTATTTAATGTTGCATTCGAATGATGCATGCTTTGTGTATTAAATTATGCCTCATTTTGCATTAATATTGTGTGGGAAGCTTCTTTAAGTACACCTTCATTCTTTAGAAATATTTGCTGTGTACCAATGTGTAGCATTTGATTATATGAAAAATAAATATTTTTAAGTTTCCTTTCCCAATTCAGATCTCATTTCTATTTGGAAGCAAAAATTCTAAGCACAGCAAGATATGATGTTCAGAGGAGAGTTCTTTTCCTCTTCTCCATGATCGTTGTAAGACCTTCTGATTTAAATGCTTCTTAACGTTTTCTGACATCTCTCACTGAAAAATGGAAATACCTGACCATTGTCACTTCACTTCTGTCAGTTCTCTGTTGTTTTAGACTCAGTCCTTTCTGTGAGCATGATTGGTTTTGTAGTGACAAAAAGCTGAGTACTTTAAGTCAAACATACTTAACACCCTACAACAGATCTGTCCGGACTTCTTTGGGGTTGTGGAGAGGATCGGCGATTTGGGTACGCTCTTCAAACGAGTCTTGCCACTCCTGAGTTCATGTGGTTGTGTCAGTAGATATGAGTGGATGTCTGGATGTGAACAAGTGCACAAGGAGTTGTTCAGACATGATGAGTCTGAACTACTTTGCTGATTTCAGGCTTAGATACAGAATCTCTCATAACTTGAAGAGAGGATATTTTTACACTGCAGTTATTTCAGAAATATCCTATCCTTGAGATAGCTTTAAGAGAGAGCTTTATCTCTCAGGCTTTTCTGCTATTCTGCCCTTGGGCACTGCAGAACATCCCATCCTGCCTGTGCTTCAGACCAAACACCCATCTGTTTTGCTAACTCAGACCTGCCTTACTAACTCAGACCTCTGTCTAGCTCTTGACGCTTTGGCTGCATGTCTTTTGAAGGCTCCTTTCTGCATAGTACCTTCCCCACAGTTAAAGACCCTCATTCAGGTTCGTGTTACCTCACAGCTGGAGTGTTGCTCCTGTCCTGTGGCCTGAAAATGCAGACCTGTGAAGCTGATGGAACCTGCTGAATGAGAGGGACAAAGCCCCAGTCTCCACATGTCCTCTAATAACTCTCTGTGGTTGAGGACCCCGCACTGGTGCCCCCAGAACTCGTTCCTTTGCACTCAGGAGACATGTAGTATCTTGCCTTTCTTATGCCCCAAGTCCTACTCACTCCATTTGGATTTATTAGCGGACCTACTAGCAAGCAGCTCAAAACAGAGAATTTGGTGTCCTTGAGGTTTTTACTCTAACTGTCACCCATCTGTCAATCTGAGAGGTACAGATGAGCTTGGCAGGTTCAAAGATTCTACTTCTCATGCAAACCTCAAGGACTTAGATATACATGTTAGGCTAAAATCTATTTGCCTAGGTGTCAGTTTGAGTTCTTGCCAGCACATGAACATTAAATTACATTTAAATCGCAAAGTCACCTCTGAACTTGAGATATTTCTAACATGCCAACATTTAAAATTGTAGTCATTTAGATTTGGGAGTGTTTCTTTAGCATCTTTACTGCTTTGAGACCTAATTTTAGACACACTCATTTAAAAATGTTGGCTTTGATTTCACATTGTTTAATTTGCAAAAGGCTATAAAACCTTAGGATCATCTTCTATAATTATTAATTGCTTAATGCGTTAATCATTTTAAATGCATTACTTAATAGTAAATCTCCTTTTCCTGTGTGTACTAGTTGGTTGTTGGTTTACTGCCTGCACTTAATTTATCTTGGACGCTGGAGAACAACCTTTGTGCCTACAGTTAAGCCTCTTTCCAAATACCTAATTGGGTTGGGGACGAGGATAGAAAAGTCAGGATGGACGTGTGAAGTACCACTGACGAACAAGATTTTTGTTTATTCTTTTTATCCAAATTTAGATTGAAAACTGTCAGTAGAAGGAGGAAGTATCTCCATTCACTCTGCTGCTAGATGAGATGTATCCTACCAAAATGTCACACAACCATAAAAGAAGTTCATTTAGTGTTAAGAACTTCTTTACTCTTTCTTTAGTAAAGAACTTTTCTCTGTACTTTTAAAAACAGCGTGAGATGTTTTAGTAATCTAGTACAATTTATCTACAAAATGATGGTACCAATAGAATATTTGTGTTACCTAGTGTCTTATCAATAAATTTATGAGGTACCAGTAAGAGATACCATCCTATTTAGAAGAGTTTGATGCGGAGAAAACATTTCCTTTTTTTCCTGAAAAGGAACGTATATTATATACAAATTAAGCCCTGCCCTTTTTTGGCTCCTAGCCCAGCCACCACAGCTACAAAGGAACAGGAACAGCAAAAGGGCCTGAGCACACGTGAACATCTCTGTTTGCCTGAGAGTACCTGATTCCCCTGTGTTACCGACTGTCCAGCAAAGAGAAATCTCACCATCTTACTTGGACAGGAAGGACTGGCAGAACGCTGACATCCAGGATTCCACCAAGGGTACTTACTACTTCTTTAGCTACTTTTAAAAACCTCAAATGTTTTACTCTCTGTGGAGGTAATTTCTGCATTTCTAATATTTGAAATGATAGTAGAGGAGCTAAGACTAGCACTGTGTGCTCTGCCAAGATGTAACTGTGCTTGTCATGCAGAATACACTAATAAATCAGAATAGCTCCTGTAAATCTAGAGAAACAAAGAAGTTACCAATTCTGGAAATAAGTATTTTTTTACAGGAAATTGTTTACCTTCAGAATTTGATAATAATTCTCTAATTCCATTAAGCAAATTAACAATATTATTAGTGCTTTTTAAGAAAGAGATTTCTAGCGAAGTCTGCAAACTTTTTGATACAGCCTCTAGCTTAAAATTTAAGGAGATGTTAATGACAAGTATTCAAATATGTCTTTCTGTGGTGTATGTGACAAGCTTGACCTTAGTTCTCCACACAGTATATAAAAAGGTGCTTTTCCGCAGAAGAATTTTATATGTCTTAAAATTACCATGTAATTTAATCTAGAGATACAAGTTTAGATTTCCTTGATTGAACAGGAGAGCATACTTGGTTTAGTTTTATTATATTTCTTCTAATTTAAATTTTGTTTGGAAATGTGGATTATTTTTCAGTTTTGAAATTCCAGGATATCTTTCAACATCAGGAACTTGTATTTTCCACTGTGTTATGCCACTTGGTTCACTGAGTTTAGTGAGCTGACATTGGTGTTAAAACTGTGTAACAGCATGGGGAATCTGGTAATTGATTCCTTGTGTCTGAACTCTAAAAATCAACATGAGATTAAAATATCACAAACAAAATTATAAAAAATTAAGCAAGCAGTGGCAAAAATAGTCTAAAAGTTTGTGTACTGTAGGCTGCATTTACTGTTGCTTTTCTAGTATTTTTTGGTCACCCTGGAAGTGATGCAGCTCCCAGGTACCAGTTGTGCCCAGTTTCTGCATAGTCTCTGCTGAACCCTGGTGTAAGTGACCGAGAGCAAACTCTGTTTAACTGCCCATGCCCAGCTGGTGGGTGATCCTGTACTCTCATGCGTGGGCAAGAGGACCCATTCCAGCTATGAGAAAACCAGAATAAATCTGTAGGAATTGGGTCTATATTCCTGTATTAGGCTGGCTGGCAGGCACCCAGTTGGATTCCCATTTTGCAGTGACTTAATTTTACTGATTTCGGCTGTATTTATTCCAGATTTCTGTTTGGGGATGCAAGAGCCTAGATCCTCACGTGCAAAGGCCGTGCAAGGAGTCAACTGTAGGGATTGTCTGTGTGGGAAGATGACCCAGACCAATTTCTCCGAGCATATCATGATCTGGAATACCAGACATTTTAATTGCAGAAGATGAGTGAATTTCTAAAGAGAAGTGATTACTATAGAAGCAACTCATTTTTAATATGGAGCAAAGTGCACAGATGGGTAACTCCTGTGGAACTGCTTATCACAGAATGATATTCTAACCAATTTTTGTAAGTAGATGAACCCACAGGACAAAAGGCTTATTTCTTTTCCTTGACAGTTTTAACTGTATGAATGCCCTAATGAGAACAATATGGGCAAAAGTTAGTAAGAAGTGGACAGAAAACTGAAAGTATTGAGTATGTAACCAGAAAAGTTTAAAATGGTGACAAATTTTTAGCATTTCTGAAGAATTGTGACCCAAATGTGAAATATAAGTGGATTTAAAAAGCAGAATCAATCCTTCCTTATATTCATTATCTATTTTTTTCCTGACTACTAGGCTAATATCTGCTTGGCATTAATATATCAGAAGTCAGTGAGTTTTCAAGGAGAAAACATTTGGTATGGCAAACATTCAAATATGTAATCATAACTTTTAAGGTTAGGTAACTGTAATGCCTCTAAAATCCCAAAATTTCTCTTCATTTCTATGTAATATGAAATCTGTGATTGAGGAAAAGACTAAATCTTGGAATATAGAAGTATGCAGACTCCTTCATTCTACATGGAAAACCCAACACAAAAATTATTAATTTATATATTTAAAACATGTTAATACAATAAAATGTGTAAATCAAAAAAGTATATTCATGAAAGGAGCATTGTAACATGGAAATTACTGAAATTACCCAGATCACAGAGTATTATGCAGAAATTTTCAAGGAATCTTCTGTCTTGCAGTCGTGATGCAAGAAGAATGCACAGAAGAGCTCCACAGCAGCCAACGATGTGAGAGCAAACTGAATGAGCCTGCTGGACCCCTGGTCAAAAGAAGCAGAAAGACAGTGGTGACAGGAGGTGGGGGCTACCTGGGATACAACCTGGGATGTGCTCTCGTTAGGTCAGGAGTTGCTGTTGTTCTGTTCGATGTACAGAAACCTAAATGGGAAATTCCAAATGGAGCAGATTTTTTCAAGGTGCGTTGGACTTTTATACTTACAGCAGTGAAATAAAGTTCTGCTATTTTTATGCATATGACTGAGACTTCCCCTTAGGGATTTTTGATAAAAGTGTTTACTGAAAAGCCTTTAAGGACAGTAAGAAGTCATGGTACAAGATTCCCATACGCATAAATAACTGATTAAGAGATCACAGACAGTCCAAGTTGTCAGTTCTCCCAGTGTCACCAGTGGAGTTCTGGAGTCTTGTGTTGGGAGGTGCCGTTCAGCACGTTTTTAGCTCACCTAGGTGAAAGAGTCTACAATGAAGAGACAAAGTTTACTGCTCAGGGAAATTATTTTGAGTAAAAAGGTGAGAGCAAGACAGGGCAGTAAAAGTGATCACAAATGTAGAATGACTGCTGTGGAGAGAATGATTGAGGAAACAGAATTTTCCAGTCTGGGAAGGAGATGACTTGCGAGTGGGAGAGCTCTGCAAACTGTGAGGGGCATTGAGACAGACAGGGATTGACTGTTTGCTGTCCTCTCCAGGACAGGAAGGAGGGACTATCAGGTGAGAAATGAGGAGGAGTCAGTTCAGAGCAAACAGAGATTGTTTTTTCATGCAGTGGGTAAAAGACACATACAAAGTCTCACCAAAAATTTACTCTGATTGGAAATGACTAAATAAATAAGCTAAATTAGGCTCAAGAAATGTGCTGAATGAAAATATTTGGAGACCAGAAGAGTATTCTGGGTGAAAGTGTTGCAGGTTCTTTCCCTGTTCCTGCTCTTCCTGGGGCACCAGCTTGTGAGCACTGAGTCCTTTTGAGTCTTAAAAGTTCAAGGAATTTATTATGTCTGCAAAAGAGGGGGAACAAAAGAGACCTCAAATATTTAATAGCTCACAGTCTTCTATGGGGGACAGCATCCGCTACTACTTCCTCATGTGGGGAGCACCAGATCCTCACAGCTGCTTCACCCGCTCACCTTTGGAGCTGTGGGTGCACAGGGGTGCACTAGCACTTTGGTGCACGCTCTTGTCATCTTGTCATCACAAGTTCTGGCTAGATGTAGGGCACCATTCTGCTGAGCCTTTAGTGTAACAACGCTTTGACACTACTGCTAAAAAGATGACGGCAAAGCTGGAAGTGATGCCAGGATCTTTGTCCCAGGGGCCATCAAGGTGATGCCTGGCTACATCGCCATGGGTGGTAAGGGAGGCAGAGGGGATGTGTGGCACTGCTCTGGAGAGCTGTGTAGTGGTATACAAACATACAATGTAATATTCTAAGCAGAACGTAACATTTCATACTACATATATTGTGGGGGTATTTACAGTACAGTGTTCAGCAGTATATAGCAATTCACATAATATGACTATAATACACATATATCTATAATAGTATGTACTCTTTTGTTTTAATCTTGTACAAAACTGTAATTAAATTTATCATGCAGTGCACCTAAAATAAAGCTTAGATGGGCAAAGAGACATTTGTCCAGATTGCACAAGGCAAATCTTAAGGTCCTAAAAGAAGAGAGGTTCCCTTATTTGGTGATTCCATGGCAAAAAGTTGAGCCCTTCCTGATGTGATTTATTGTCCCTGGGGCTTCATTCTCCAGCCCTCAAGCATCTGCTGCTCCCATTCAAGTCAAACAAGTTTTGTCAGCCTGCAGGACTAAGTGTGAAAATACGCATTATAATTGAAGCCAACCCAGTCATATTTGTTTTGCAACAAAAAACTGACAAGAGTTCTTAGTCATGGATTTTACTCTATGCTTATGTGTTGTTGTTTTTTTTAATGCTAGTTAAGTATTGTGAAAAATAGGGATTACTTTAGATTTTCTTTAATTACCATAGCTCATGCTAATTGTGCAGAGAATGTGATAAGCTTTACCAGTCAAAAATCCATTCTTTACTCATTTCACAGGGTGATGTGAGAGATTACGATGCTGTGTTCAAAGCATGTGAAGGGGTTGACTGTGTTTTTCATGTGGCTGCATGTGGAATGTCAGGATTAGAACAAGCAAGTACAATTTTCCTAACATTTTCTTTTGTTATTCTTCTGAAAGCAAGTATTTGTCTACATAGAGCAAAGAATGTAATTATTTGATATTTATGTCAGACAGAAGCTAGTTAAGAAGGGCAAGTCATCCATACAGGCAACTAATCAATGTCAAAACATGAAACTAATGCACTACACAAAATGCTTTAGAAAAATGAGATGACAGATTTAAGATCTTGGATAAGAAAGCATTTCCTTTTTCTTTTATCTGAAGAAGTGACAATATTGCTCTGCAATTTCTGTTTCTTTATCATGAATTATCTGGGGTGTAACAAAAAATTGGTGCATGGTAATTTCCCTTCAGATGCATTTCATCTTTCACTTTTCAACCTTTTGTTACTCAGTGTATGAATAAATAATCAAAATGGGAACTGCTAGAAATCACTGTGTATCAGGACGGAGAACTGTACCATATACAGCAGACAAAGGCCACAGCCGTTCTAGATGTGGCATTTGTAACAATCGTGTTGTGAATGTGACTTGTTCGATTAATTGGATATTGTGTAAATTCTTATTTTTAGCTTCAAAAGAAAGATCAGATTGAATCCATAAATGTTGGAGGCACAAAAATAATAATTGATGGTAAGTGCCTAAATTTTCTTTCTTTGTGTCTGATCCAAACTATGAATTAGAAAACACCTTCTAATTGGTAGATTTGCCACTGGTTTGAATTGGGGATCAGTTTTCAACTTGCATTTAATTCGTTGTCAGACCAACTAAAACTCCTCTCTGTGTACTGGTTATTTTTTCCTGTTACTCCATATACTGGAGAAGTGTTATCCTCTTTCCTCGCAGAAATAATATAGAGATACTGTACTGTTTGTTGTGTTGTAAACATTTGGTAACAGGAGCCATACATGTGCTATAAGTATATTTAACTATGATTTTATCACATTAATATTTAAAATTTTCTATAATTTCCGATTGTATGTCTAAATTTGATCCCTTTTTTATAATATACTGATTTTAACTACTGTCTCTTGAAAATACTGGTAGATTTCATTCTGTATATTCAACTCCAGATAGAACATTTCAGTGTTTCATAAATATCAAAGCTCCTTTCTCTTTGCTTTCCCCTCAAAAACCAAATGGCAAAAAACTAAGAAAGCAAAACCGCAAAGGTAGTTTTTGTTTAGAGCCATTTTCAGTGAAATGGTACGCAAGTAAAATTCTCAGTGAGCTAGCGGGAAGAGGTTGCTGCATATTCCTGTCTTCTTACTCCAAACTCTGAACCCACAGAAACGTGTCATGTCAAATTTCCGTAGGCTCCCAACAAAGCAAGAATCTGGGAGGAGCATGAACCTATTAATCTACATTTTAATAATAGATTTTATTATTGTATTTTGTTCCCAATATTTACAAGACTGTAATTACATTCTTTCTTTTCAAAGTGAGCCCATGAGCCAACTGGGCTAACTGCTCTGTAGATTCTAAAAATTCCTGACTTTGAGTATTAGTTCACTTTAACTTTGGAAGTATTGTTAAATCAAATGGAAATTTATGTTATTCTAGTTTGTCATGACATATATGCAGCAGAATTGAAACATGATATCTTAACACCTGCCTGGAATCCATAATTAAGACTTTGTTTTGTAAATAGCATTAATTTAATCTGTATTTCAGGTACTACTGATTACACGCTAACAGCGTATGCTTCTTGCTAATGTGTCATTTGTCCCTTAGGAACAGATTGACACAAATGCAGTTTGTCTCACGCTGGGAAGAAGGAGCACATTTTCTTATGTGACCTTACTTAGCCGCACAGGCACCCTTGAAACTAATTCCTCTCTCCAGCTGATAGCTGCAGTCCGGGGGTGCTATGATAGTTGCACACACCTAATCATAAAATATTTGGTGACGCAATATGTAATATTTACATAGCAGATATTTGGGATGAAACATTCCAGCTGAATGAAAGATAGTATTATATTAAATGATAAGTTAATGTTAAAATTAAAATCCTACTTCTTCTATAAACTTAGTGTTTGTTTTCAAAAGGAGAAGCTACCAGTTCATGTGTTGTTTCTCTCTCTTTATTTTTGTTTTAAATTAATTTATTTTGTATACCATTGTAGTCTGCAAACAAAGAAATATCCCTAGACTGATATATACCAGCACAGTGAATGTGGTGTTTGGAGGGAATCCCATTGAAGAAGGCGATGAAGAAACTGTGCCTTATTTTCCACTGGAAAAGGTACTTTGTTCATGTGATGGCACAGCATTTACTGTGCTCTGAAGGATAGATTATGTGAAGGCTGTTCTGAGATCAGAAGCTGTTGTACTACAGATCACATCAAATTCCATGAAATTATTTTCTCATTAATAAAAATTGACCAATTGACCAATGAAGAAATATTCAAATAATAGTGGCTTTAGTCTGCTGTAACTAGACAGGCAGGAGTTGATAAAATACCTACAAATTGCTAAGAAAAGTGGAATGTGACCTTTTAACAAGAATATTTTCAGAGAAAGGGCTTTCAGGAGGCTGGTTAGCTCAGTCAGTTGAGCATAGCACTAACAATGCTAAGGTCTTGGGTTCGATTCCCCTTCACTCCCCATGTGTTGCCTGATCTAGTCGAGAGGTGACATCCCTGGCAACAGGGAGGCTGGATTAAAGTGATCTCTAACTAAGGTTCCCAGCTTAGGCCATTCTATGATTCTATGATCCCATATGCAGCTACTGAATACTGCGACCCCTGTGAGCCTTTGCGTTGAAGGATGTTGTTAAATACCAAATTCTATGTCTTTATCACACACATTTTTGCTTCTTGGAAGTTCCCAAACCTTCCTTTCTTGCTGCAGGCCATACAGTAGTTCAGCTGCTCTGAAATACTATTTCCTTCTTTGCAGTGATAATTTCGGAAGTATTTTCTAGCTGAAATCTGAAGCTCAATACATTCTGGAAAAAACCACTTGTTCTTCCCCGCTCCCAGCACACTGCCTGCAGTTAAAAGCTGTTTTTTAGAATGTACATCCTGTGCCCAGGATTCCTAAACAGGACTGACTGCTCCTCTGTTGGTGCCCTCTGAGTTACTCGGTTGGGTGTGTGGGTTTGTGCACGGCACCTCCGACTGCTGGTAAAGCATCTCAGGAATTTGCAATTAGCTGCAAGTGTCTGAGCCCTAATCATACGTTTTATTAGTGGTGATTGTGTAAGAGGAAGAGGACTGTGCAGAGGAAGGTGGAGCAGGGAGGCAGGTGGAGAAGGTGGATTAAGCCTCGTTAAAGTAGAAAATAATTTCCATGGTGGGATTTTTAGGTATATGGCACTGAAAAATTCAACAGGTACTTAAGTAGCTTTGTGTGGTCAAGTATTCACTAAGCCAGCATGTGCTGTGTCCACAATCCTATTGTTTAAATATACGTGTGCAATTTTTAGAGTTAATAGTGTAAGATACAACTGGGGGAGACATATTTATAACTTGCCAAATAGCTTCAATAAGAAATTGGAATATTTTTAGGAAAGTCTGAATTTTTAATTCCGTATTTAACTTACTGTTTTAAAAAACTTTTTCTGATTCAAAATGGATGTTTTTTCCAAATAAATTTGTCTGGCTCACCAGAACATTTGCCTTATTATTAATTTTTTCAGTACATCCAGCACAAAAAGTGAGTTAAGTAAATACTAGTGGACTTAAATTCATTCTAAAGCTAAACTTGTGCAAGTAAAATATGTCTGGTAAGTTTCTTTGTCATAAAGTATATATTTGCTCTATCTTCTTGTTATTTTTAGTTTAGATTTAAATGTTGCCAGACATAAACAGTAAGTTTGCCTTTACAGATGCAATAATGTGATTAAAATGTTGATCATATTCTGTTTTTCTTTACAGCAATTTAATCATTACTCTAGAACAAAGGCAATTGCTGACCAAATGATTCTTGCTGCTAATGGAACTTTACTCAAAGGTACATGTAAAATATTTTCCTGTCATTAGTAGTGCTAATTGGTATTCTGTTCTCCCAATATTCATTTATCAATAAATAGTATACTTTAAATTAACTAAAATAAGGACTTTGTTTGCTTCTACTCTTCCCTTCAGTCGATGACTAAATTTTTATGTGCGCAACCAGAGAGATATTAGTTTATATGCAAATAATAGATGGGAGAATTCAGAAAACTTAACCTTATATCGTCAAGTCTTCTTAAAAGCTTACCAATCTTACAGCAGAGACAGGATTTGTGGCTTTATTCCTCATTCAGTCTATCACTTCGAGCTTCTCTGATAATAACAGTCACGAAGCACTGTCCAGTAGGTCCTTCTTACAATCCCCAAAGGCTTGCAGCTCTCTGGCAAGAAAAATTGCAGTTTCTTAAACAGATTGGCAATATCAGGGTCATGTTAACTTTCCAAGTCAAATGTGCATGAATAGCTGTGGCTAAAAATCCATCTGTATGTGGCAAGGGAAATATTTCTTTGCTTTTACATGCGTATTTTTCTTTTCTTACTGATCTCTCTCAACTGAAAAGTTGGCAAGCATAGATTAGGTGGGGATTCAATGTTAGCATCCTTGATTAACTGCTGAGCCAATGCCTGACACTTGTTACACTTGCCAACATAAAAGGTGAGCTTGTGCCTCTTCTCAGGAGTCAGAGGGATCTGCTTACTGATTCACATGTACAGCTTGAAGTATTCATTTAAAGCATTTAACTAATTTGAAAGGCTCTGTTTAAAAGACGTCTTCCATTCCTTTGTGATGCCATTGAGCTGCAAGCAAGCAAGGTGTACAAATATAGCAAATTGAATGGTCTGCTTCCAGTATTGCAAGCATCTGCAATAATGGGCATATATGCATATTATCAACTTGTATCTATAATAAATAGCCAAAGGCAATCAAGTAGTACGTTATCAGCTTGTATCTATAATAAATACAAAAGGCAATCAAGTAGTATGTTATCAGCTTGTATCTATAATAAATACAAAAGGCAATCAAGTAGGAGGCGTATCTATAGGAAAGTGTGATTTGTCCTGTTCCTATTCAAATTCTTCTGTGGTTGGAGGGATTCAGTTTCTCAGGCTGCTAATACTCAGGTCTTTCACTACCATTGAATTCAATTTTATACAGAAATTAAAACAGTTATTAAGCTGAATCACATAAAGGATCAGTCTGACTGTTCTACTTTCACAATGTGAAATTCAGACAATATATGTCAGCTGTATGTTGATATCAAAGCTATCCGAAAATCACATTTTATTCTCTCTCCCAGGAGGGGATAAGCTCCATACTTGTGTGCTCCGTCCACCAGGCATATATGGACCAGAAGAGCCACGACACCTGCCACGAATAGCTGTATGTGTTATGTAGTCAGCTCTGGAGGACACTACAAGTAGTTGTAAGGGCATACGACAAGTGGAAGTATCTTGATTACAGTTCTGAAAGCTTGGTGACAGGTCATATGATGCAAGATAACAACTAGCATGATACGAGCATTGTAGAAATAGCAAGGATCAAGCTGTACTTTTAAGTGAAAAGAAAAAATGCAGGGCTGAAATGCCATGGTAGAAGAACTAGGTTTACATCCCTGATTGTTTAAAGGAAATATTGTCTTTTAGATACGCATTTTAGTTTCAGCCAGACACTATAATGTCACCATATTTTACCACTGTGTATCAGTGCAACAGTCCTTGATTTATAAAACCACCAACTAGTTGTCGGTTGGTGTTTGGGGTTTTTTTATTGTGACACATTTCTCGTGCTGTAATTGTACACAGATACAGCAAATTCTAAGTATTCAGGCTGAGCCAAAATGAATGCCTTATACTGCATAATAAAAGAAATAGCACGGTTATTTCATGTTTTCTGTTTCTACAGGTAAATATCCAGCGGAGGCTGTTAAACTTCAAGATTGGGAATCACAAAGTTCAGATGAACTGGGTTCACATAGGAAATCTAGTACAAGCTCACTTACTAGCTGCTGAAGCTCTCACCTCTGAGAAGGGTTATGTAGCTGTAAGTAAACAATATAAACTTTGCATCCCCATAGCTTTAATGCTCAGATAGGTTTAATTTGTGATGTTTTGAGATGAAAGATTCTCCAAAAGGTCATGGGCTAAATTCTCAAAAATGGTATGTGGCTTCACAAGCACATAGACAGTGCAAATGCAAACATATTCTGCTAATATTTTGATGATGATTTTTTTGTGGTTTAAATATATATTGTTTCCTGTTTGATTGGAGGATTTAATCAGATTAATATATTCACCTTCATACAAATCCAGTACATTATGTTACTCTTTTGAAAGTAGATCCTGATTCTAGATACATAAAATTTAGAGCAACCATTCCAAGGAATTCCAGTTTAATTTTCAGACTTGAAAATTCCAAGAAGAGATATACAAAATTAATGGACAATTTAAAAAAGCTTTTCTTTTTCTTACACTGGTTCTAATTGCAACAACAATCTGAGGGCTGTGAAGCATTGACAGAACTGCTGCAGCAGTTGCTACATTCACGGCTCCTGAGGGCTCCGGCTTCATTTATATTGGTAGGAACATAGAGACAGCAGGTACAGATATGTCGGAACATTTCTGCATGTGCTGTCAACTAGATAAGTGCTTGGAAGTCATGCAGCTGGTTTGAAATGACAAAATGCCCAAACTGCCAGGGACTGTGTGGGTGCTCAGGTGTTCATAAAGCTCACAGCGGGATCAGCTCCTCATCTGGAGCATAGCTGTCAAGGAACTATTGCCTGCACTTCTGGAAGGCTGGAAGAAGATAGACTGGAAACCAGAAGTGGATTCAGGCACTGTCACGTCCAACAGAATGCATACAGTGAATTTGTTTTAATCAGAAAATTGGTCACAGTTGGAACTTGGCCACAAAAAGCTGTGTTTGTTAAATGCTGTCAGTGTTGCCGCTTCTGTTGGACTTGTGAAGACAACTCTGTCCCCTGCACATCGTGAGGAACTTAATGCTCTCACAGTTAGGTTACTACATAGTGAAATCGAGCTCTGACCTACATTACACCCTGGTTAATCATGATCA
>NW_009714583.1:0-2945 GCF_000703405.1 Apaloderma vittatum
GATTCTATGAGTCGGTGTTTTGAAAATCACATCTATTCATTTACAGTAACTTCCTACTCATCTATTCTAGTGGCCGGTTATTTCAGTTTATTTGCAAAGTGCAGAACCCCAGACAACCCCCAATGCTTTGCAGTCATTTTTAAATTAAGAATATTCCCAGCCTGCAGACCCTGGACGCCTTTTCAGCTGCGATGTGATACACAAACGAATCCGAGGCGACACACACACAAACCCACCAACCCCTAAACCGAGGGGTTTTTTCCATCGGCGCTTGCTGGAGGTCGCAGGAAGCTTATTTGTTATGGAAAACAGAGTAGCTTAATAATTCCAAAATTAAACAAGTATCACACTTCAACAAACAGCATCATGATTTCTGTCATCAGAACAGATCGAAAATGTAGGTTTTCTGACAGCTGGGTTCACTTCAGCATCCTGGCAGGCTTTCTGGCCAAAGGAGCCAAGGCTTTAACAAATTCACAGCAAAATCACCACCCGGATCCAAATTATCTCACAGCCTAAACAGAAGGAATGGAAAGAGCAGCTTCAAGAAATTTGGAATTCCAAGAAACGCCAAACATAGAACTTCAAGAGAAGAAAAACAGGATTTCAAAGATGCCGTCCACAAGTAGGCATGGGGGGGGCAATAAATAGGAATAAAATCAAGGATATTTCTGCTCAGTCCAGCCCTGTCTTCATCATCCTGTTGCTCTTGCTCATCAGAGGAACAAAAAAAAACAAGCAAAGGTTGATGGAGGCAACATCGAGCTGCCTTAGAGTTTTTTCCTCATTTCCTTTCACGGAATTGTTCATTCTTAGGGAGTTCTTGTGCAAGGAGGAAAGTTTCATCTCCCTTCTCGCCCTTCCAAGGGGAACAGAAGCTCCAGCATCAAGAGTGGCACCAGGAAATCAAGCGAACTCAGTAAAAATCGATGGGTCTAAGCAAAAAATGAAAGAGAAAATACTTTTTTCTGAAGTTGGCTGAAGCACGTAAGAATGTATGTACAGTGAATTAAAAAGCCGGTTGGTGCTACATAGATTTTCCTCTCTCTCAAGCATATCCTTACTACATGCAAAATCTTGTGCTGAGCTGAAATTATACTGGCATTTTCTCTTGGTTTTGATATTCTGCTGCATTTTTCTATTATATTCCTATTCAGAAAAGTCAGAAAATAAATCACTGTAACCTTCGTCCAGCTGAACTCCCAGACACGGACCCATTTGCATTTTAAAAAAAATATTCGCAAAGGCGACTTTAAACCTGTTTCAAACAGTGGGACTGCGTGATCTTTGAAAAACAGATACATCATTAGAGTGAAATTTATTACATGAAACGCATCTTCACACGGGGACGGCTCTGTGCACACGCTCTCCCCCGTAATTAGGTGCGGAGAATGAAGGATCCGACAAGTTTGAGGATTTCCCATGGGAAAAGCCGAGTGAAGTCGCCACTTCTCGAAGCAAGTGGCCTTCGGGTGAATGATTAACGTAATAGTCTGCTCATACAGGCGAGAAAAGGTGGGAAAAAAGTAAAGTATAATGATATGCGTCACGCTGCTTCAGTCGAGAGCCAGGAAACACTGATTTAAAAAGAATAAGGAGTCCAGAGACTGATCCACACACCCATCTAGAAGGCAAATCCTTTATATTCAGCGGGTATTTTATCCCTTTATTGGGCTTAGCAAGGGAATCTCTCTCACTTAGGTTTCTTTGCCCCTGCTTACATTAGTTTGTGAGTTTTAAAGCAACAATAATAATTTTAATTAATCACTAACCTTTCCTTGCGGAAAACTTGGGTTTAGGAGCCCTCCCCAAACGGAGGAGTGGGTTTCTCCCTGCAGCAAGCTAAAGAGAGAACACACTTTGCAACCCAAGGCGTCAGCACCCAAGGGCTGCACCAAAAAAAGCCAAATCCAGGGACGGCGAGTTCTGCCCGCGCTCCGGTCGGTAAGTGTTCCAGGATTTGAACGTTTTCTGACCACCTCTGCTTTCAAAGAGGGGGCGATGAGGGGCTCTGCAGCACCTGGCGAAGACAAGCATTGATCCTGCCGCTTCGCTGGATGCTCCTACACCCGAGACAGGCTCAGGACGGTGAGCGCCGACCTCCGCACCTTGACTTCCGCGGCGCTAGAACAACCAAAACGACCGCAGCTCGTTCATCTGTGACCGTGGTAGGGCACGGCTGGGTTAGCGGCGTCGCTGGATGAATCGTCCTTTTATTTATTTAATTTTTTCCACCCCCCCAAGCTGTGATAAATTTACTTAATGAAGGTCAACGCAAGTCATTTGCTTTAGCTGGTTTATGAGAAACTCCCCATCTCACCACGCTACCAAGCTGCTCCATGTATATATTTATATGTGTGTATATATATGCATAGATATGTATATATACGTATATATGTGTGTTTATGTGCATATATGTATATGTATACATGCATGTATATATGTGTATATATGCATATGAATATATATGTATATATACATATACATACACATATACATACATATATATGTACACACATATACACATACATACATGTATATATAGTGTGTGTCTATATGTGCACATACATACACTTCAAAGAAAAAACCACTCGTCCTGGAAAGAAAAACCAAAATTAAAAAATTCCTGAAAAAAAATCAACCCTCAAAAAAAATTTACCTCAGGAAAACGGCCCTTTTCCTGAAAAAACCCCAACTTTTCCTTAAAGAAACCCCTTTATGTTAAACCCCCAACCTTTTCCTTAAGAAAACCCCCCAAAACCC
Source organism: Apaloderma vittatum (assembly GCF_000703405.1). NCBI lineage: Eukaryota > Metazoa > Chordata > Aves > Trogoniformes > Trogonidae > Apaloderma > Apaloderma vittatum. The sequence continues at coordinate 2,764 of NW_009714583.1, forward strand.
CCACCTTTCCTTAAAAATACCTAAAGAAACCACCTTATATACTATATAGTATATATATTTGTGCTATATACATGATATATACATACTATATACTCTATACAGTGTACATATTGTATATATATACTATAGTATATGTACTATATAGTGTGTATATATACTCCATATAGTATATATAGAGTATA
>NW_009714584.1:0-778 GCF_000703405.1 Apaloderma vittatum
GCTGCTGGATCTTATAATCACCAACAAGGAGGGTCTGGTGGTTGAGGGCAGCCTTGACTGCAGTGACTATGAGATGGTGGAGTTTAGGATCTTGTGTGGTAGGAACAGAATACCAAGCAGGATTGCAACCCAGGACTTCAGCAGGGCCAACTTTGGCCTTTTCAAGCAATTGCTAGGGGTAGGATACTAGAAGGTAAAGGGGCCCAAGACAGTTAATATTCAAGGACCACTTCGTCAAAGCTCAAGATCAGTGTATCCCAACAGGTCAGAAATCAAGAAAGAGAGCCAGGAGACCCACATGGTTAACCAGGGAACTGCTGGGCAAACTCAAGTGGAAGAAGAGAGTCTATAGATCATGGAAAGAGGGACTGGCCACTTAACTGGAATATAAGACTGTTTTCAGAGGATGTAGGGAGGCAACTAGGAAAGCCAAGGCCTCCTTTGAATTAAACCTTGCAAAGGAGGTAAAGGATAATAGAAAGGGCTTCTTCAAAAACATTGCAGATAAAACTAACACTAGAGGCAATGTAGGCCCACTGCCGAATGAGGTGGGTGCCCTGGTGACAGAGGATCCAGAGAGGGCAGAGTTACTGAATGCCTTCTTTGCCTCTGTCTGTGCTGCTGGAGAATGTCTGCAGGAATCCCAGAGCCCTGAGGCCCCAGAGGAAGTCAGGATAGAGAAAGAGTTTGCCTTGGTTGATGAGGACTGGATTAAGGATCAATTAGGTAATCTGAACATCTATAAATCCATGGACCCTGATGAGATGCACCCGCGGGG
>NW_009714584.1:855-1141 GCF_000703405.1 Apaloderma vittatum
ACTGAAAGAAAGCAAATGTCACTCCAGTCTTCAAAAAGGGCAAGAAGAAGGACCCAGGTAACTACAGACCAGTCAGCCTCACCTCCACCCCTGGAAAGGTGATGGAACAACTTATGCTCAGTGCTGTGCCTCTAGGCATATCAAGGATATGAGGGACATTAGGAGCAGTCAGCATGGCTTTGCCAAGGGGCAGACATGTTTGACCAACCTGATAGCTTTTTATGAAGATGTAACCAGGTGGATAGATGGTGGCAGTCCAGTGGACATGGTTTATCTGGATTTCAGT
>NW_009714585.1:0-1911 GCF_000703405.1 Apaloderma vittatum
ACGCTGCTTCTGATGCAGCCCAGGATGCGATAGGCTTTTTGGGCTGCGAGTGTGCATTGGTGACTCATGGACAGCTTTTTGTCCACCAGTTGTCCCAAGTCCTTCTCAGTGCTGCTCTCTATCACATCATCCTCCAGCCTGAAATGCATATTGCCCCAAGCCAGGTGCAGAACCTTGCACTTGGCCATGTTGAACCTCCTGAGGTTCACATGGGCCTGCTTCTCCAGCTTGTCTGGGTCCCTCTGTATGACATCCTGTACCTCTGGCATGTTGACCTCACCACTCAACTTGATGTCATCTGCAAACCTGCTGAGGGTGCACTCAATTGCACTGTCAGTATCGTTGATGAAGATACAGAACAGCACTGGTCGCAGTGCAGACCCCTGGGGGACACCACTTGTCACCTGTTTCCATTTGACCACTACACTTTGGATGTGACCATCCAGTCAATTCTTTACCCATTGAACAGTCTACCCATCTAATCTGTGTCTCTCCAACTTGGAGACAAGACTGTCTTGCACAAGTCCAGACAGGTGACATCTCTTGCTCTTCCCTTGTCCACTGATGCAGTCACTCCATTGTAGAAGGCCATGAGGTTGGTCAGGCAGGACTTGCCCTTGGCGAGGCCATGCTGGCTGTCTCAAATTACCTCCCTGTGCTCCATGGGCCTTAGCAGAGCCTCTAGGAGGATCTGTTCCATGATCATCTTAGGGAGCAGAAATTGTTCTTTCCATGTGCCAAGTTGATGAGACTGCATTTTATGCTTTTGGGCCACCTCTGGCTTGTGACAAGACCTGCCGTGCTTGGTGAGTGTAATGGGGAAGGAACCCAGGACTGCACAGTCCAAACGAAGTCCTAACTCATTCCCACTTTAGGTTGAGATGAAACCAATATTGGCATAGGGAGCGGGGTGTGCGATGTGTTTTTTGTGCAGTTGCTGTCAGTTGCCTGGTGGCTGTTTCTGTTTGTAGAAGGCCCACAGGGTTTTTTGCTTTCTTACCAGCAAAACTCACAACAGCATCAGGTTTCTCTTCCCAGGTTGTGTGTAGTGTGTATCTGGGTAAATTAACTGCATATTGATCTCTGGAGATGAGGGAAAAGCCATCTTGCTCTGAGAAGTAGTAGCTCTTACATAAAACTATGGAAACTATATTTTCTTTATCGCAGCTTTTGGTTGTCAGGTTGGACTGCTTTGTTTAGATAACAAAGAGCCTGAGCTGAAGGGAAAACTTCATGCAGAAAGATAAGTGGAGTTGAAGTAAAGGAAGAGGATATTATAAGACTACAGCAAGAGATCTGAACTGTGAGGAATGGCATAATCCAGGTCTCCTTCCAGCTGGAACTGATAGTTTGGGGTATAGTCAGAATCCTCACTCTGTGGGGCAAAAGTGGGAGGCTAAAAGGAAGGTTAAACTGTGACTCTATGTAAGTATAGCTGTTTTTCCCAGTGAAGAGAAGGTTCTGATATAGGAGCTGGCATCCATGGTGCTTGCTTAAAAACCCCTTTACTTCCAGAAGTTCTTTTTTGTGACAACTTTGAATACAAAACTTCTTTGCAAGCATCTGCAGCTGCAAAAGTAGCAGGGGAGCAGAAAATAGGAATTCCAGTCAGGTCTGGTGTAAAATTGATCTGAAACAAAGATTGCTAGCAGATGAGACCAAGTACCTTAATGCTAGTCAAGGGATGCTTCACAAAGCAGAATGTAGCTCAACCTCCCTGTGTTTAAGGCTCCCATTTTGCACTGGAAAAATATACTGCCATATTCATTTCTTCCCCTGACCTTGTGAAAAGAAAGCAGTCTTTGAAGTAATTTTTACAGAGTAGGATAATATAGGAAGGCCTTCTGTACAGGTAACTGGATTGTGGATGGATCTCACATTTACTGATTTTAATATATATATATATATTCA
>NW_009714586.1:0-3842 GCF_000703405.1 Apaloderma vittatum
TAGGTCTCTCTGACTGGCAGCACAGCCTTCTCGTGCGTCAACCACTCCTCCCAGTTTTGTGCCATCAGTGAACTTGCTGACAGTGCTCTCTAATCCCACAACCAGATCACTGATGAACATATTGAAAAAAGCACTGACTCCAGCACTGACCCCTGAGGGATCCCACAGGCCTCTAGCCGGACTCTGCACCATTGACTACAACTCTTTGACTTCTTCCTTTCAACCAACTAGCGACCCACCTCCTACTTGGTCATCCAGGCCACATTGCCTCAGTTTAGCTATGAGGATGCTGTGGGAGACGGCGTCAAATGCCTTGCTGAAATCCACATCCACTGTATGGCCACAATCCATCCACCTGGTTATGTCTTCATAAAAGGCTATCAGGTTGGTCAAACATGACTTCCCCTTGGTAAAGCCATGCTGACTGCTCCTAATAACCTTCTTATCCTTGATATGCCTAGAGATAGTTCCAAGGATAAAATGTTCCATTACCTTTCCACAGATATAGGGGGAGAAATCGCACAATGCAGAAGGAGGAGCTGGGAGGAGGATCAAGGATGCAGGGGGGAATCCAATTGCTGTCTTCAGCAACTCAGTGTGTAGTTACAGGCAAGACAGAGTGAGACGGTGCTTGGAGGTGCACAAGTAAAATACAGGATGCAGTGGGCACAAACTGCAATAAAGGGACCGGGATTAGATATAAGAAAAAAAATCTTTGTAGTGAGGTTCATAAGACCCTGCAACAGATTTCCAGACAGGTTGTGGGATCTCCATCCTTTTGAAAACTTTCAAAACTTGACCAGACAATGCCGTGAGCAACCTCATCTGTTTGTTATCTCTTGAGTAGCAGCTGACCCAGATAACATTCAAAGAAACCTAAACTGTTTTATGATTTTATTATTATTATCTGCATGGATATAATGAACTTAAGTCCTTGATATGACAGTAGAACTTCCACTTTTAAATTATCTAATGGTTTCTTTGTTTATTCTACACTTCCATGGCCTCACAACAGCTCTAGTAAATGAAGAAAATTTAAAACTAAATAATGTTGTTCAAAATTTCTAAGTATGTATCCTTCTACTTCAGATATGTCTGTTTCCTTACTCCTAGTAAGCATTTAGTCTGCTAGTTTATTGCTATTCCACCCTTGAGTTTTGCAAAGGCCTATTTCTAAAGTTAGAGGAAAAGGGGTGATGATGGCATTTAATTATGATGCTAATCCTTCCAGCTGAACATATATAGAAAATGTGTGAACAGGGAGTTAGGCATGAAAAGTTTTATGGTTTAAGGAATCCATCTCATATAATATGAAGTTATAAATACCATTTGGAACTTAATGAAGTATATTTTGCAGCTCTTTTCCCAGAACTACTTTTCCCAAGAATAATAGTTTTACTGGTACACGCTTTTTACACTTCTTGCAATGCAATCCATGTCTTATTTAAGACCTATAGTCTCTGCAGATCTGCTGTCTGATGATGTTAGCACAATCATAGCACTCATTATAAGTATCACTTGCAGAAAAGGAGGACTGGAAAAGGAGACAGAAAAGGAGACAGAAAAGGAGGAAAGGAAGTAGGTAAATATGGTAAATTTTGCTGTTCTTGTGAAAAAGGGAAAATACCTTGATTTCCTTTTCTGCAAAGCAATTTTTCAAAAGAGAAAGTTTTTCTGTATTTTCTGGATTTAAATGTTGTAGTATAATTTTAAAAGCACCAGTTTTAAATGCATGGAATATTGTCTTCTGAAAAAATCAATTACCCAAGGTAACTTTGTGAAAGCAGACAACTAGTGGCAATTTATGGGGGGCCTGAGTGGAAGAAAGGCTAAGGCTGAGCCCATCAGATTTACTGTATCATAGCACAAAGAGAAAAAACATATTTAGAGAATATGGTTTCACTGTGATATCGAAGGACATACCAACCTGTTTTATTCAGAACTTGTCCTGGTCCAGCTCTACTTAATAAATTTATTAATATTGAAGAAATATAGAATGTTATTATTAAATCTGGAGATTGCATCAAGGTTGGGAGGGTTGCCAGGAATATGTACAAAGAGTTTAACATGACCTTGGCAAACTAATGTGAAAAAGATATAATTCAGTCCAGAGAACACATTGCTCTGCACTCAGGAATGTATAAACTGTTACACTGGGAAAAAAAGTCCAGTCTAAAAATCAAACTGTACTGATGTCGGTCCTTTAGAAAAACATCTACAGGTTACAGTGGATCACAAGAACAACATGAGTCACCAATGTCATGCTGCTGTGAAAAGCGCAGATATTATATGAATAAATGATCTTTCTGCTCCGTTCTGCACTGACAAGACCTCAGCTGAGTATTTCTCTGGTTTTTGGCAGCCCTTCAAGAATCTTCTGAAACTACTGGAGAGACTCCAGAGAGGTCTAGAAAACCTGACCTATAGGAAAAATTGAATGAAATGAGAATGTTTAAATTAAAGATGAAAAGACCAATGTGTGATGTGACAGCTTTGTTCAGGCACAAGAGGTGCTGAAAAATTGAGCAATTGGGCTCTATACCAGTGTGAACAGGATGAAAGTAATATACTAAATTATAGCAAATATATCCAAAGCTGCCTATTAGCAAATATAGCTAACAGCTAGTGAAATATTAGAACAGATTGCCTGAGGCACATGTAGATCCTCATTTCTGAGGGGCTTTTAAAGAAGGATTAGACAACTGTGTGCCCTACTTGATGAGACAAAGGGAGATAGTCGAAAATTTTGGTTTGGACTGTTCAGTCTCAGGAAGGTGAAAATCAGCCAATCTTTCACAATGTTTTCTGGGTCAAGGTGAAGGGCCCTTCAGAGGAAGGGAGCCCTCAAAATAACAACAGAAATGAAAGTGTCTGAGAAGAAGGTCTTGTGGAGGATGTAATTGTTGGAGGCTGTCTTGGGTAAAGTGATTATGTAATGCTAGAGTTCTCCATTTTTGGTGAAGTAAGAAGGGGAGTCAGTAGAATTGCCACCTTGGACTTCTGGAGGGCTGACTGTGGTCTCTTCCGGTCCATGGTTAAGAGAGTTCCTTGGGAGGCTGTTTTGGGGGGCATGGGAGCCCAGGAAGGCTGGGCATACTTCAAGGAATTAATTTTAAAGGTGCAGGAACTGACTATACCCAAGTCACGGAAGACAAGCCAACGGGAGAGGAGTCCAGCCCTCCTGAACAGGGAGCTTTGGCTGGAACTTAGAAACAAAAGGAGAGTTTATGGTCTATGGAAGCGGGGGCAGGCAAATTACGAGGATTGTAAACAAGCTGTGCAGGGAGAAAATCAGAGAGGCCAAAGCCCACCTAGAGCTAAATATGGCCACTGTGGTGAAGAATAACACAAAAAGTTTCTATAAATACATTAACAGTAAGAGGAGATCTAAGGAGAATCTCCATCCTTTGTTGGATGCACAGGGAAGAACAGTGACCACCGATATGGAAAAAGCTGAGAACCCAGGACGACCCACAAGAAGCAGAGAGAAGAATGAAGCAGTTTGAGGAAGAGAGTGAAAGCCATAGTTAGGAGTCAAGAGAAGGAACTAAGCTTAAGGCAGAGCAGCTTACAAGTTCTTAGGGAATCTCTGCCAGTAAATACCAATACCTGCTGCCAGCTGGGGACTGATCTAAGCCTGAGGTGAGATTCATTTCCTGAGCTACCTGGGAAATGATCCACCCACAGCTAAGGAACAGCTCCCTGAATCTGAAACTATGTTTATTTCATAAAGGAGGTCTGAGACTTGTGTCTAGTTGCCAAGGATGTCATGTATTTCTAACTTCAGGAGGATCCTGGTATCTACAGACCTGTCAGTCTTACGTCAGTGCTGGGAAAGGTGA
>NW_009714587.1:0-14928 GCF_000703405.1 Apaloderma vittatum
ACCCCTGTCAGGGTAAAGCGGTTCAAGACAGATGCAGGAGCCAATTAGAAAAAATACATTTCTGCACCCCTGAGAACCAAAAGGAGCTTGATAACGCCTTCAGGCTTTCCCACATGGGGATTACTATATCAGCGGATGATGCTATACCTGGCACAATTTACAGAGGTCTGGTTTGTCTATGCTCTTGCAGCCTTTCCTGAGCTTCCTGTGGACTTCAGCAGGTTGTATTGTGTTTTCTTCCCAATTTATACTGATTTACGTTTTCAACCCAATTTATGTTCTGCAAGCCTGTCTCAGATATTGTGCCCTGTGGAAAAGCACAGATGAGGTGGCTTGGTTGTATTTACCACTGGACTCTCACAACAGGGAGCCTTCCCACTGAGTTCAGAGCTTTTTGGGATCAGCAGGTTGCCTTCTGCTGCAGCACTGAATGAATGAGCTGGTGTGGATACAAGGCCTTGCACTGTGTTTGAAACTGAGTCTACAATAGAAACTTAATACAATGCACTTCCTTGCTTTCCTGTCAGTCTTCCAAAACAGTAGTTGTTGTATATACTATTTCTTCAATAGACTGAGTCTACAGATTTTATATTATTTTAAAAAAATAAATTCTATTATGTCTTTAAGAATATGAATATTTTGGCATCTAAATATGAGCTGTGTGTCTAAGTCCCTGCTACAGTTATCCAACTGTAGTTAAAACAGGTGATGGATGCTGGAAAGTGATTCAGCTAACTCTTGAATGGACATCTAGAATTGCTCTAGGCTCCACCGACTGTTAATTAGATCTCTATGAGTTGTAATGGGAGTTTAGTCAACCAATGTACATGTAGACACATATATTTACATATCTGAACCTGCAAACTGGTTTCATCCCATTAGGATCTCTATGGAATTAATGGAGAGAAATGAGCTCGTCTGTGATGAAACTAATTTCATCCTAAAATATACATCTAAAACATGGTCAGAGGAGTCCCACCACAGGATTCTTCTAATCTGTTGCTAAATTTGCACTTTTTATAGCTTGTTACTTTTATATCTGATTTAGGAGCTTCATTTCAAACATTTTCTTGGAGCTGGAACGCTTCATAGGCAAAGGACATATGGGAAGCATGTATAAAGCAGCTAGTTATTTCCTATTGCTTCTAGATGAAAGCACAATTTATTCAGATATAATTTTGAAGGCTAGTTCATTCATAAGCTCACTTAAACACATCCTGAACCAGTAGAAAATATTTTACCATTTCATGTTTTAATTAGCACAAATTGTTCATTTAATTGCCAATCTCCTCAGTAAAGAGCTTTTAATAAGAAGATACGAGCAGTTCCAAGCTAGGATGCTCTTCCGTAGTAAAATTCTCAAGGGCTATTTTCAATAACGTATTCTGTTAACTGTTACAAGACTTTCTGAATTTTGCCTTTCTATTCCAAGGTTAAGTGTTCATTGTGCTTCTCCACACCATTTTCTCTCCCTATAGAAAGCATAATAGTGAAGTTAAAGACTTAATCAAATAAGGTTAATAGATTTTGAAATTAGAAGGAACATTATGATCTTTAGTAGCCTGACTCCCTAAATAACACAGGCCGTAGAAACTCACCTGGCAATTCCTGCATTCAACCTACAGTGTCTCTTTAAATTTTAGCTCTTTAAATTAGAAAGTTATCCAGTCTTGATGTACAGACTCCCAGAGAAGTAGAACACAACACATCCCTAATTTAGTAAATTACTCTGAAAGGTTAAACTATGTATTGGGCAGCTTTAATCAGGTTTTGATATCACTTTTCATGGTAAACAGAGCTATCAGGAGCCAATTACCATGTTGTTATTTGTAGAACATGGGCAAATAACCTCTCAATCCTCTTCTGCGCGCATTACATGCAATGATCTTTCTTTGGCCTTTCTATGCAAATATTTTCCAGAAATACATCACTGGTCTTCCCTGAAAGTGACGTCTTCCCTGAGATATTTCCTTTTTTGGGGGTTGTTTGGTTTGGTTTGGTTTTTTGGGTTTTTTTATTGGTGTGGACATCAGAGTGGGACCCAGGTTTTTTATTAATGTATGCAGAAGTGATATTTTCTATTTACTTACTCAATACTCTGAGGCTTATATGTCAAGAGTAACTCTTTGTTAATTATCACAATATGCTGAGAGACAATTTTCTGTAGGTTGTCTGTTAGTGCAGCTAAGTTCTCTGTAGTGTCATCACATTCCCCTGTCAAGAGTCTTTAGAGACATGGAGTTTGACTTAGTTCCATAAATCAATATTTTGTTCAGTGGAGATCTCCTTACACCAAGTGGTCCAGACCACCTAGCAAAACTGCTTCGTCATCATTATTTATCTATCTGAAAATTTACTCCATTGACAAGCTGTACTATGAATTACTTTGATTTTCTCCCATAAATTTGCTAGAAAGTTTGAGCTGCTATGAATCAAAATTTATGTCTCTGTGGCAAAATTGTACCTTGAGCTCTGATGATATATTGGCAAATTGCTTCTATTTTGCATTTAACTAGTCTTCATCCAGTTTTAATGATCTACTTTGGTTCTGTGAAATTCTTTTTTTTAACCACAATGACACTAAAGATTAACTGAAATGTCTTGCTGACATCTATTACACTTACTGAGCTTGGGTTTTGTCATCCGAATTTTTTATATCATGTTTTCTTGGCAGAGCTGAGTAAAAGTTACAGAAACCTTTTTTGATTGTGATTAGTTATTCCAAGATTCTTTTATTTTCATATGAATATATTCCACATTGGACAATCAATTGGACTTGCTAGAGTTTTAATGCACTATCTTTTAATGATTCAGCACCAGATTTCTGAAAACTGGAAGAATGACTGATTTTGAACATAAGAGAAATCAACTGAATATTCATTATGAAGTGCAAAAAAGCCATCAATAGCTTTGATATATATGGGGAATAAATGACAGATTTATACACTTTAAACGTTAGGAAAAAAAGTGCTCTTTTGACTAAAATTTGGAAAGAGGAAAAATAAATGCTTCTCCATATGGGGTTTTAACATCATTAGGCGTGTATGTGACTGGCTGACTTATTATAAGCATTGGGCATTTTCACAGAGATCTATTACTATATCCTGTTTCACGATGAAAAGTACAAGAGAAACATTATTACTAAGACCAATTTTCCCATATGCATGTATAGCATCAATGTTAGTTTAAGCAAAAAATGAGCCATTCTTTGTGCATGATTTGTTATGTCATTTTTTCACTGTATTTTTCTTTGTGAAAATTGGCTAAGTACAAAAGCTTATGGCCACATTTAATCACTGCCTGTATTAGTATCTCTGATGGTTTGATTGAAGATTTGTAGCTGACTGTAGTTTTTCAAAAGATAGTGGATTTCCTAAATTGTCAATGTTGGAAAGTGTTCATGTAGATTTGTGCTCTGTAGAGCAAAATAACATCTTGGTTACTATAGCACCAGCTTTCTTCAAGCTAATAATAAGGACATTCCTTCATCTTACATGATAGGGGACTTTGTTTATTCTCTTCCAAGTTTTCATTTGTCACTTGTAGCTGTATTCAAGAGTGAAGAAATCCTGTAGGTCACTAAAGATTGAAATTACAAAACATTATGTGAGATTTTGTCCTCAATCTTTTTTTAGAAAAAAGTGTTACTTGAGAAGAATGTAGATCTTTAATGCAATGAAACACGGTTTCCATCAGCTTTATAGTGACCCTTGTTTATTTCCATAAAAAGTAAAAAATCAAGTTCATTTTTACACGGTATGAGAGCCACATAATGGGGCTTAAGAATGTAACTTCAGATTTGTTTTTTTAATTTAATCTTGCATTATTTCAACCAAAGTTTTTTTTCCTGGACTTTTATTAAAATCTTAATTAAAAATATGCAGAGCATATGCATCATTAAACCCTGTTTTAAACAAGTTCAAATACAGAGCACCAAAAACCCCTTTTACTATTGCTTCAAATACTAAAACTAATCCCACATCCTGGGCTGTCTATAAATTCTAGAGCCTTCAATTTAAAAGCTAGCCTACTTTTGGCAGTCTCTCTTACTTAATTATTTCTTACTTGGGGAGAATGATTCTTTCTCCAGCTGAGGCAGCAGCTGCATCTTAGTGATGTAATCTAAAAAGGGCAAAAAGTGTATTTGTTACTCTTGCTTGGACAGATGACTTGAGGAGACTATATAAAAAATGTCATGTAATGTAACAGTATTGTCTTTTTGAGGCAAATCCATCTGCCACTGTGTTTATTAAGGTTTGGGGGTTTTTTTACCATATTAAGCTTTCTTTGAATTTCCTTCATTATACAGATTTTTGTGTTCTATTAATTAGTCTTACTAAAACCAAACCAAACCAAAGAACTCTAGATCCTAAAGGTATGATATTTCATACTTTTAATATTTTCCACAATAACAGTCATTTTTTATAGAGAAAAGATGTATTATGACTCAGAGGTCATTGATTTAATGCTTAACTATGAGTTTTGACTACCAAATACACCACTGAGACCAGGCAATTGATTGGTATTTAAAGTGTTTTGCATTTGTGGTTTTTTTTTCCCCCAGCATTTCTTTATGACACATTAACTGCTTGCCTAGCTCACAAGAACTTTATTACCCTTGATCCACATTGAAGTTCATCAAGTCTCACGTTCAATTTCCAGTGGTGACAAAAGCCAGCTGTAGCTGGAGAGAGATATGAAGCTCTGTGGGAAGTCGTGGTACTGTAGCAATCCCCACATAATTTCAAGAGCCATGAAGAATTGAGCTTTGTATTTTTCTTGACATAAAGTGGTTTAACTCCCTCTCCCACCGTGGATTGAGGAAGAGATTCGGATGAGTAAAAGTGAGAAAACTCATGGACTGAGATGAAGACAGTTTAATAGCTAACGCAATAGCTACACACACAAGGAAAACAAAACCAGGAACTCATTCACATGGGCAGTCAGGTGTTCAGCCACTTCCAGGAAAGCAGCGCTCCGTGACATATAATGGAGAGTTGGCAAGAGAAGCACCAAGACAAGAGAACATAGCATCATAGAATCATAGAATCATAGAGTAGCCTAAGCTGGAAAAGACCTTAGAGATCATTTTAATCCAGCCTCTCTGCCGCCAGGGACGCCACCTCTTGACTAGATCAGGCAACACATGGGGACCCTAGAATGGCCTAGGCTGAAGAGACCTGTCATGGGCAGGGACGCCTCTCAACTAGATCATGATACTCAAGGCTCCATCCAACTTGGCCTTGAACACCTCCAGGGAGGGGGCAGCCACAACATCTCTGGGCAATTTATTCCAAAGTCTTGCTGCCCTCGTACTGAAGAGTTTCTTTCTAAGGTCCAATCTAAATCTATTTTCCTTCAACTTAAACCCATTTCCCCTTGTCCTGTCAGTGGACATTCTTGTAAAAAGTCCCTCGCCAGCCTTCCTGTAGGTTCCCTTCAGGTATTGGAAGGCAGCTATTAGGTCCCCCTGAAGTCTTCTTTTTTCCAGACTGAACAGTCTCAGCCCCTGCAGCCTGTCCTCATAGCAGAGGTGCTCCAGCCCCTGGATCATCTTTGTGGCCCTCCAACACGCTCCAACAGATCCATATCCCTCTTATGGTGGGGGCACCAAAACTGGATGCATCCCTGCCTCCTACTTCTTCTTCCTCTAGCTTTTATTGCTGAGCATAACATCACATGGTATGGTAGATGCCTCCCTTTGGTCAGTTGGGTTCAGCTGTCCCAGCTGTGTCCCCTCCCCGCTCCTTGTGCACCCTCAGCCTCCTTGCTAGTGGGGAAGGGTGAGGAGTAGACAAGGCCTTGACTCTGTGTAATTTCTGCTCAGCAGTAGCTAAACATCCCTCTGTTATCAACTGAAAACAATAAAATTATCTCTATCCCAACCAAAACCAGCACAAACAGTAAGTTGTCACGTAATCTCTGTAAATATCAAATGTGATTTTGAGTCCCAGCCTCACTGGTCTTGTCTTCAGCTTTTGAAAAGGCATGTTCTGGATGCCTACACTTTAAGCCACTCCACTAAAAACTGATGGCAACAGAAAGTTTTGTCTCCTAGCAGTACCTAATTTCTTCAACTGCAGCTTTAAATTCTTGGTATTTCCGCCAAGTCACTGATTCTTTTCCAAACTCTTGAGTTTCATCAGGAAAAAGATCTTTTGTTTATTTTATACCTTTGGCTATTTATAATTGTTTCAGCTATCTTAATTTATAATAGCCCACAGTAATTTATGCTGCTGCCAATTATGTTCACTAGAGATACATTTAGCTAAAGTAACCTCACATGACTTGCTGTTAAATTATATCAGTTTATGTTTTGCCTTCCAGTTCTCTTTTTTGTCCACAGGTATATACTTACTGTGTTATTTTTGTTAGGTGTATTTTCTGTATGCGAGGATTTTTTAATTTTATTTTATTTTTTTAGCTTCCCTACAATAATTCCTCTTGTAGTCACTTGCTTTTCTCATTTCTTGAAAGAGGTTTTGCTCCATTTCTGAAGTAGATTAAGCTATCTCACGCAATCTTAAAAAGAATAAAGTGCACACACAAGCAGCTACTGAGGACTAATCAGTGTCTCATCAATTATCACATTCTAAATTTTCTGTGTTAGCTCACAATACAACAACAATTGTCTGCTCCCTTCGTCTCCATTGTTTGGAAATTTGTGAAATCCAGAGGCAAACAGAAATAGACGATCTAGGTGGTAGTACTCTACAACCACAAGTCTGGTAGAGTATGAGCAAAATAATAAGGTTGTAAAAGAGGAAAATATTTCCACTATCCCATTGGCATATATGTTAGTGCTGTATACAATCTGAGCATCAATTTTTTATGCAATATATGAATTTCTCAGCACACTTTTTTTCTTCCTATCTATTTGAGAGGTTTGTCATAATTCTAAATATATTCCATTTTCCCTCCTTACATTGTTTATATCTCAGAATATAACTGTCTGAAGGTCGTCAGGTATAATTACATCATCCTATTCTCTCTCTCTCTGCTGCATTTTTCTTGCCCAATTTTCCAAAGAATGACATTTTAAGATTAGAAAAGGTTCTTTTTTTTTTTTCCTGTCTTCTCAGCAGTTGCTGAGAAGTTGCTTAAATATTTTATAAGAAGCGGGAGTTCCTGCAGTGTTTATGTAGAATATTCTGCAAATGCATTTCAGTACATATTCTTTTGCATTCCCTGACATGTGTAAGAAAACAATTTCCTTGGATTTCTGACAGCTTCCATTATGGAATTCTTCCTTTATGATAGGGCATAACTTAACAGTCTCTGCATATGCCACGCTTCTGCCTACACTGAGCAGCTGATCCTTTGTTATGTTTGGAATCATGAAAGTCTTCCCACATCCTTTGAATCTTCATCACGGTACTAGATTGCATTTAATGTAGTTCCACTTAATAGAAATAATATTTAGCAGAATAACCTAAAGCTAGATTCCACTATGTTTTCACATTCATTAACTCCTTACTCTGCCAGTGGTCCCCAAAATATTACCAGCTCAACCTCAGAGTGACAGAATATGATTGTATATAAGACAGATATGCCATCTATTTTGAAACATTACTGACAAATAAGTTGAATGTTCTTAATCAATGCCCCTTAGATACACAGAGGAATACACACATCTTGCTCAAGAAGATTTAACATCAAAGAGTTATATCTGGATATTACCAGTATGGTGAACCTGACCATTTATGCTCTGAAAGCTTTGATTCTGCTCTTCCTCCCACACTCCACCTTATTCTAGAAAGTTTGTAGCACAAGAAATCAGATGCTGCTCCCTTTGTCCTCTGTCTGAAAACTAGGCTGCAGTCTTCCACCAATGTATTTACTTGATGCCTCCAGAAAGAGGAGAAATATATTTGCAGCCTCTCTACAGAGCCAGTGTATGATGCATTCTATTTATAGCATAAACACATGAGAGGGTTTTAGGTAAAAAAACATGCTAGGTTAAAAAGCTATTTTTTGAAGATTAATGTTTTTTCTCCTTTATTAATCTAAGATTGCTGATATCACCTCTTCTCTAATAGAGGGATTTGGTTAATTCTGACAGCTCAGCTACATACTTGATGCTGTTACCCACAACTTTCTTGGTAGGTCACATTAACTACAAATGCTTGGAGTCTACAGGCTTACATATTTCATGACAGGTCCTCATCAATCTGCAATGATGGTAGCAGGGGCACCGCACACCATCTGCGCAATAGCTGGAAAGGTATATGCGCTGCAGTCCACTGCATACGTTTCTTCTTTATGAGAAATATGTGAAGACACTGTCTGTACTCTTGAATAAAAAGGAAAAGGAAATTAAAAAAAAAGCTAGATAAGCACATAAATATGCTGTAGTTCAGCATAGGTCCCCACAGTTCCTTTGGGTGTAGGATGAAAAATAATACAAACATGGGAATGGGGAAGGAAGAGGTAAGAAAATGAGAATGAGGAGACTGAAAAAAAAAAAAGGAAAAAGAAAGAATTTTCTTCTTCTCTCTGACCACATGGGAAAAAAATGTCCATTCTGAATAATATGTGTGGTTAAAAGTAGAGTAGGGCTCAGTGCAAAGATTGCCACTTCCCAGAGGAAACAAAAGCATATCTCAGCAACACATAAATTAAGAACTTGGGGATGGCTGTTCCTTGGCAGATGGATCTGGTGCCATTTGCTAAAACCCAGCTTCCTTCCTCAGTATTACAAAGTAGCCATTTTGAATATGACACTCTTAAGCTTGCCACAGAGACCTAGTAAAGTGCTTGGAGAAGAGTTCCTCCTATTGGCATCTAAAGATTCGGCTTCCTGAAGGTGAAAAAGAATACCTTTTCTCAAGTATACTTGCAGATACAGTGAAAACCTTGATTTTTTGCACTGGATTGATGAGATTAAAATATGCTATGCTTTAAAAAACTACAAAGCTGTCCTAAAAATAAATATTTTAAAAGAAATCTGTAGTCCTGAAAGTAAGGAGAACAACAATGCCCACAACAGAAACTTACAAATGACACTGAAATCTCTAGAGAGCACTTTTTTCAAGGGAACTTTCAGTATGTTCACTTTTAACTTGTATAGACAAAAGCTGTTACCTCTTTTCCTCGAAGCCAGAGGGTTTGGGGGCAAGTAAGGGAAAGAAATGAATTCTCCTGACTCTTTAATTTGATCTCAGACATATTTGGGTCACTCAGGTGTTGGAAGGACCAGGAGATGGAACAGGCAGTTTGATGTGTGATGTACAGCTAGTTCCAAGCTGGAAAATATGAAGAAAATTTATTTTGTTATCTAATATTGAAATCAACTTTATTCTGATAGTTTGTATTCCAGAGTAAATACTCTCATCAAAATACTATTTACGGTATACAATTAATATAAAACTATATATTTCTGAAGACTAGACCCTTATTGATACTGATGGAAAATTTTTGATCAGTTTTTCTATTTATTTTTAAACATCTTACCCAGTAGTTATGAAATTACTTAGAATTTCAAGTAGATGAAGCTTAGTCCTAGGAAATAAGTGTGCCAATCACTCCTGGGTTGACAGGTCTAATTAGTGATAAACAGTAGTGTTATTTCAGTTATACTCATAGTTTCAGTGAAATCCATACAGCTTAGAAACCAATCTAATTTCTCCTACTGCACAGCTTCACCTTGGAAATGGGAATAGAGTGTTTTCCTATTTTAACCTGTAATCAGAGGAGCTGGTACCTGAGCAGCTATTAATATGATGGAATATTTTTGCTTCAGCAGATCCCTTTCATTTTCCTCACTAACCATTTTTGATTTTCTGGTTGACAGGGTTACACAAATGTGCTTATGCATTACAAACAAGAGTACTTGCTTTTAGCACAGAATAGCACAGAAGAGCATAATAAGGCATAAAGAAAGGTTGATGAGATCTTACTGGAACAGAAATAGAAAACAGATGGATGCTGTAGTGGAATGGTTTGTCAGGCAAAGTTCCTCCAGCTGAGAGGCTGTGGTCAGTCAAAAATGCGATCGGATGTTCTCCTTAGATAGATAATACCACATTTAATGGAAGGCTCAACGTGCTGAAACTCCATATCTCTTTCAAAATGCCTCAAGAACATTGATACTGGCCAATATGAAGAATGCAACTGTAGTACAATATCTTGTGAAATCAAAAGTGAAAAGACGGGAAACTTGTGAGTTGGTTCAGGAATGTCTTCAAAAGTGTCATCATATTTTTGCACAGGAATGCCTTTTTTTAACTGTTGGCTTCTGGAGACAAATTCTGTGTCTTTACGTATGCTTTACAAAGGTGTTTATGTGTATATTTTTTCCCACTTTTTTGATCCAATGGAGTCCTAGTCCCTGTTAGCATAGCGCTGACTTTAAGCTAACATACTTTACTTTTCGATTGGGGTTGAATGCACGTGTACAGAAATATATCATCATATCCCAGATCCTCCTGGTCCAGAGGAGGACCTGTGGGAAGACAGTTGTCTGCATTCCTCTACAGAGGCAGTTACTAGGTAATCCAAGTTAAAGTTACAGTAAAGACAACGGGGGAAAAAAGTAGTCTTATGGTTAATCAGATGGATGGAAATCTTAATATTTGCCATCAGATCTGAGTTTGTAAACAAGTAATTTGTGAATCTTTAAGGATAGTGTTCTCTCTAGTGGTTTCCTGATCCGTTGATTTCTTATAAGCTTAGTTAATATTTTCCCCTTATCTTTTATATCTCTGAGTGTGAAACACTGAAGATTATTTTGCAAGATATGGAAGAAGTTTGTCTAATGGAGGCAAAATGTTACTATTATTACTGGTTGCATAATCATTCAGTTACAATTTTTGAAAGATTTTTCTTTTGCTGCTTTATGACTGACAGTTCATGGAGGAAGGACTCTTTCTATATTCTCCTGTATTTAACAAGCAACTTATGGCCAGAACAGTAAAGTTAAAGAAGTTCAAGCTGCAGCTAAAAAAATACTCTTTTTTGTAACTTCTGAACTTTCACTGCTGAATCTTTATTCAATCTATGTCTAAAAATAATGAAAGTAGCGTCATATAAGTTAGTGGGATTTCTGTTAAAAATAGTTTGAGTAATATTATACTCAGACATCGCCATATCTTGAAGCATCTGAGCAAGCAACATCTATTATCTCTCTACTATGGGGTAAGATGGAGTGTAAAAAAGACAGGAACAATAGAAATGGTCTTTTTCATTATACTTCCCATGCTATCCTAATAAATTGTGAGTATGGTGTTCTTTATAACATTTTTAGGTAGGCAATACAGACCTTTCACCGAAAAAAAAGGAGCAAACCCGGTGATTTTGCTTCTAAGATTCTTTCATTCTCTACTACAGCTAGAGTTTTCCTGGTGCAGTGCCTGACATGAGGCTGTAGTCTAGTCTGATACACAACAGTCTGCTCCTACCTTTTGTGGATAATTTTAATTTTATTCCTGAGTTTACTTCTACTATGTGCCTTACATGACATGTCTCTTGTGCACAGACTAATAAAAAATGCAGGAGAATGCAAGGATTCACAAGAGAAAATCTTGGATAGAATCCTCTAGGGAATATTGCCAAAGCCAAAAGAAGACTCAGAGTAATGAAGTAATTAGTCCTTCTGTTACTATCAGAAATCAAACAGAAATGGATAAAAACATTACCAGGAAATGCAGAATTATCTCATTTTGCATTTTTTTTCAACTTTTGACATCTACAAATAATGCATTCTTACAAAATTTAGTTCACACTTCTACAATTAAAGGAACCTGTGGGGTTTGCTTTTTTTTTTTTAATTAAATCAAATCCTAAAGAGACAGCACAGTCGGACAGGAAAAAAAAAATATTTTGTATTATTCTTTTAAACATAAAGAAAGCCACATTGTACAAAGTCTGACACGTATCTGCAGTCCAATGTCTTCCTTATATGTTTTCTTAGAAATGGTATTAATATTTCTTAAATGTATAAAACCTTCTGGAATTTGTTTAGTTTTTTGGGTTTTTTTTCCCCTAATCCTATAATCAGTAAGTATCCTCCACTCTATTTTCATAGGTTTGTTGATTAAGCACTTTAGATCCTGAAAATTTTAGTAGTTTTTTTTCCCAAGAGACTGAGTTTAACTCTTCTGACACGAAATTTTAAAATGCAGTTTTTAGGAACTATGTTATTTCAGACTGCTAGTTTAAGTTTATCCCAGAAATTCTTCAGTACAGTATGAATCTGTACTCTGTATATCCACAGTCCTACAAGATCAAAAATAACTGAAGAGTAAAACCTATATGTGCCTGGGGTCATGATTAAAAACTAATAAAGTAAATCTGGCAAACACTTTCACATCTTGAGGTAGAGGTTTTCAAAATCAACAGCTTGTGGTGATAACAAGATTTTACATGAAGTTAAGTGGGATTTATCTTGATGAGTATTTGTCTACGTACAGCAACAGTAATACTAGCCAAAGAATGTAAACAAAGAGAGAAGAAATAAGTAGAATGTCATTTTCACTGATACTGATTTTTTGCTTGACATCAACTTTGGCTGTTATTCGAGGCTTTGTGTTCTGCAGCTGGTGATACGATGAGACAGTGTTGTCAGTTTTTCTACAGAGAAATTACAAATACAATTTTTTACCTAGATATTTCCTCCTTTCCACTAAGTATTATCTCTCCTTGGCCGCTGGTAGACATTATTGAAATCAATAACACATATGAAGAAAGCTATTATCTAGAATAGTGTAAGATACGGAAACTTATTACAAACCATTTAATCTTTTTAACAGATGAATAATTTCATGTGAATAGGAAAAATCACTTCTTTTTCTTTGGCATTATCCTATTGGTAGAACTGCTGACATTTTTCTTGAGAAAATATTTTCCTTTTCGTATATATCATATTGCATGTGTGAAAACATGGTCTGCATCTTTAAAGGTCAGGAATTTATTTTAAAAAAAAAAAAGAAGAAAAGGAGAAAAATATTTTTCTTAACTCTTTCGTTTTCAGAATGTTTTACTCTTGTCTTCCATGAACTGAGGCAACTGAGACATCCCAGAATTTGAAGAGAAGCAGCTTTATGCCCACCCCCTTGTCTTCTTTCAGTAGTGAGTATTCAGAGACTTGTTTATCTGTTTTGGCTCTCCAGTGTCTTTCTTCTCATCAATTTATTTAAAGTCACTGATTTTCTACTGTTTTGCACCACCATATCTTTCAAATTCTTTCTTTTTCAATTTGTGTCTTCTTTCTGGCAGTTCTCACACAGCGTAAAAACTGCTACCTCTGCTGTTTTCTTTTTTTTTTTTTTGGTAAAAAGATTTTATTTTGCTAACAAATTATTTTCCAGATCATTGTGACTATACTAAACCTGTACTTTAAAGTACATATTGCTGAGTTCTAGTCCTTACATTAAAAATGGGTTCTGGCAAGTCACTTAATGAATTAATAAAAAAAAAATTTTTTCTAAAAAATCCCACCTTGATAGGTTCTTACATTGGCTTTATTGCCATTTTTTTTTCTCACAAAGATAAAAATATTGATGCTTTTCTATGGAATGCATAGTTTTGGGGATTAACTGTTGGGAAACTAAGTTACAACAGCTTTCTTGATGTCAGCAAGAAATTGTACAAAAATATTTTAACTTCAGGTCTGGCAGGGTGGAGGCTTGACAAGTTATACTTAGTGGCCAAAGAAAGACAAAAGAATGTTTTTTTAAGTTTTCCTTTTTTCCCCCAAAGCAATTAAGATAACGATCCTTTTTACTTCTCTGTGTTTCTTGTAACACGTAGTTGCTTATGCATGCCTTATGGTTCCTTCAAAGTGAAACAATAGAAAAGCTCTCCAGAGCATTACGGAAACCAATGTGAGCAGGAGTTACTAACAGACCCAGCCTTTGGGAAAAGTCTGTCTTATCAAGCCATGAAGTTTGAGTTTATTCCGATCACTCTGTGTCCACAGGCTTGTGAAGGGTCACTGACCTCCTGTCAGGTTTTCATCTGAACTGTCAGCTTCCCAAAAGCCATGTTTGTGTCTCAATGAAAGCAGAGTTTTTCAGGTTTTCTTTGCTTTCCCTCTGTAACAGAAACAATGAATAAATCAGGGCTGTTATTGTTCAGGACCTTTTAGAAAGTAAGTTACTAGGGGGAGTTTATTTGAGCTTTTAGGTGCCAAACAGTCATGTGGAAACTATTAGTACATTGTCTATAATAACTGAAGAACCTTGCAAATGAAGTCTTGTCTGTTTATGATGAATGCTATACACTGATTAAAAATACAGTGTTCTTAGCTTTACAGTGTTCTCTAATGTAATTGTGTGGAGTGATGAACTCCTTCCTCGAAAAAACAAGAGACTTTTTTGGCCAGAGGTGTATACACTCATGTAATCACCTCCTCCCATTAGTCTATAACGGACAGAGTTTCAAGGATTGAATTGCCCCAAAGGACCATCTAAGGCCACCCCTGAAACCCGTTCCTAGGAGATTGCCACATTAGAAATCTCCAAGGTGCTTAGGGCAAACCCTGCTATAGGCAACTTCTCCATGCATGGTGCCTTCAGAGCTCGAGCACCAGAACAGCCCTGCGGTGCTCACACCAGTCCCTACTTGTATAAGGCCTCACTGTTGTTCTTGGCAACAGTCAGAACCCACTGCTGTAGCTAAGGAAGAAAGTGTTGGTGTCCGTTTCTTTTGCATTAGCACATAAGGACAGTCACGTACCTCAGCAGCCAAAGACAACCTATTAGAGATGCACCAACGCATTGAACCAGGGAAATTGAAGGTATTATCTAAAACAGCATCATGAAAAACAACACATGAATGCAAGCTTTTGAATCAAAATATCTGGCTATGGTTCTCTCAGTGAGCAATATTTTTCATACTGTTTTTAGCTCAGTATGTGGCTAAAAGGACTACAGCAGTGAGAGTATATCCATTCGATTAGTTGGAAAACAGCTTGGAAGTGGAAAGAGT
>NW_009714587.1:14959-16090 GCF_000703405.1 Apaloderma vittatum
TTTCTGGCCATTAAGCAGAAAAAAAAATACTAAAAGTCTCTGTTGTATTTGGCAACTGATTTCTGCCTCTGAGCCAGGAGCATTGCTATCACATTTTATCATGTACCACTACAAACACTTCAGTGTGTGGAGTCTTGACTGCTGGTGTCGTTGGCGTATTATTCCTCCTCATCACCATACATTCTCCTGCTTGTGGAAACAAAGCTGTTACTGTGATGATATATCAGTTCAGATGTGAAAAGTGAATTCGGCTATAGATCTATTAAAGAACAGATAAGGATCAGTTAAGAAACTTCTGCATATTTTTGAGGGATGTTTGAAAGCTTCAGGCTTCACAGACTACCTCCATACATTTTATAGAAATTACCAAGACAAAGACAGTTCTAAAAAGACAGGTGTGGTGGGTTAACCTTGGCTTGTTACCACCCAGCTGCTCTCTCGTTCCCTGTCCTCCAAAGGCCTGGGGGAGAAAATAACATGAAAAAGTCATGAGTCAAGATAAGGACAGAGAGGATCACTTACCATTTACTATCATAGGCAAAGTAAACTTTAATGGAAATTAATAACACAGAGTAGGAAGGAGGGGGGGGGGAGCAATTGAGGGTTGCAGTCAGTCCATAATGCTTGTCTCTGCTGTTCCTTCCTCCTCATGCTTTTCTCTTGCTCCAGCATGGGTCCTTTCTGTGGGAAACAGTCCTTCAGGAACGGACTGCTCCAGCCTGGGTTGCTCATTGAGTCACAGGTCCTGCCAGAAAAACCTGCTTCTGTGTGAGTTTCTGTCCATGGGCTGCAGCTCCTACTGGGACCCTTCTCCAGTATGGGCTCTCTAAGGTCTGCAACATCCTTCAGGACATGTCCACTTGCTATAGTGTTGGGTCCCCCATATGCTGCAGTGTGGGTATCTGTTCCACTGCGGTCCTCAATGGGATGCAGTGGGACAATGTTTGTTACCACAGTCTTCACACTGGGCTCCAGGGAAATCTCTGCTCTGATGTCTAGAGCACTTTCTCCTCTTCCTCCTCCTCCTTATCTGAACTTGGTACCTGCAAGTGTTGAGGTTACAGCTGGGCCAGCCACTGAACCCTGAGAGATGCTCTCTAAGCCTTCTTCCTTTCCAGTTGTTAAGGGAAA
>NW_009714587.1:16121-23700 GCF_000703405.1 Apaloderma vittatum
TTGGAAAAGAAAATTAAAACAGCTTTAATAAAACAATAATAAAAATAATGCACTATTACCAAATATATACCAAGTCGATATTGAACTCAACTACCTCCCAATAACAATCCCCATTGATTCTACAGAGTATGTAGGTCCTGGGGAAGCCCTAGGCTCAGCAGCAGAGGAGAACTGGACACAATAGCTGGATTTGGGAACTAAGTATTGGGATCAAAAGCAGAAGATGAGATGCATTTCTCCTTGGACGTCAGCCATTGAAGAAGAAACCTTAACCCCTCTGATCTTCCAGTTTGCACTGAATATGACGTATATGTAAGCAAGAGTATTCCAGCATCCCAATCCCTGGCAGTAACAGTAAACATCAGGTGTTATCACTTCTGATAGCAGACACTGTCTGTAAAAACATACTGCTAACTTCAGAAAGTGCAGCCTCTTACAAGAGACTAAGATGAAAAACAGTATCACTGAATAGAATTAGTTCTGTTTAGCTCAAACCAGGAAAGCAGGCCTGTTTCACATTTTTTTCACTCCTTTTCACAGCTGCTGCACAGCATTTTTTCACTGTTTATGAAATATATTATCACAGAGGTGCCACCAGCATCACAGATGTGACTTTGGCCACTGGTGGGGCTACTTTGGAGCCAACTGGAACTGGCTGTGTCCAACATGATGGAAGCTTTTGGTGTCTCCTTACAGAGACCACCTCTGCAGTCCCACCCCTACCAAAACCTTATCATAGAAATGCAACACAACAGGATATTTATGAGTTCTGGGTCTAACACAAAGAAATATTTATACCTTATGCCCATCCACCTACAACAATCAGGAGTGTTTGACAACTGGGTTTTGCTGTAAATAGTTTCCAGGCTGCAGACAAACAGAACTGTAATTTGTAAAAGCATCATATCAGCAAAAAAACACGCCATACAATAACCTGAACTGTCTTGACAGGTAGCTTAGACAAATAAGGGGAAATATTTGAAAATGATACTCAGTAAAGCAAAGTTAAAATGGCATTAATTTGAGGAATTGCTCAGAGAATTTTCTGAGCTCTCACTGAAACCAATTATAAGATTTCTGCGAACCTGTATGGAACAAGGATTTGGGCCTCCAAATTTGCTTCAGGCAAGGACGGGGACAAGGCACATGCTAAAAACACTCTGCAGGGTATGATGGAGTTTCACATTGGCCAGGATGGGCTGAATTGCAAAATAGATCTCATCTTACAGGCATGTGAAGTACTCTGTAAAACTAGTACTCTTAAATTGTGATTTAAAACATTTTCTTTGGCTAAATCTTTGGTGACAAAAAGAGTAATAGTGGAGTTCTGTTTGAAGGCATACAGTGCACTGCTTTAGTCTGTGACCTTAATCTTTTTATTGGTACTGAGGATAGGTTTTACTCAGCTCTAGGCTACATCTCCAACAACTTCTGATAAATTCTGGGCAATGATCTTTATTAAATATCAATGTAATTAAAACAAACAAAAAAACCCCAGCCTGACAGAACAGAAAGTCTGTTTGTACTGTTCTTGGTTTGCTCTATCTAATTCGTCATCCCCATGATATTCAATGTAATCAAGGGAGAAAAAAAAACAACAATGCAGCTTGTACTTGACACCTGACTGGAATAAACAAGATTTTGAGAACAAAGTTTCTGACTTATTTTACCTCCTCTTTGGTGTCTTCTGAGTGATATGTTTCCAAACAAAAAGCCTAACAGTTGGGAATGTTTATGCTAATGACAGTGATCTTAACTTCTGTTTCTTCTTATAAACATGTTCTCATAATTATTATGCTTTTATAAACATTATGTTCTTTAATGGTCTAATGGCCTTCTTTATGAAGAAGTTCGTTAATTATAGATAATATTGTATTAACCATATGTAAAGACTGATGGAATTAGAATAATGTAAATAATTTACATTTTCTTCAGACAGTGTCCTGTAGTATTTTGCTGGAGGAAGTGAAGCAATTTATGGCTGACGGGACATTCAATTTTTGAGCCAGGATTACTCAGAGAGATGGAGAAACAGAAATGTTTTTTTCTCTAGCAGAAATTCTAGGAAATGTAAGTAGCTTACAAAGCTTGGTAATAAAGTATCTATTTAGGAAACATACCAACTGTCATTGCAAGAAAATGCTTTAAAATATTCTAAGTGAATTCAGCATACTGCTATTCAGGATATACTGCTGGCCAAGGTGGCTATATCTTATCTGTTGTACCTGGAGCAAAAGGCAGGTAGTGTATAAATCACAACAACAAGTAACCTTTCACCGAAGGATATGAGGAAGAGTGGTCTTTGCTTGTGATCTGACTGCAATTGGAGCTTTAACTGATAATGGTATTTACCTATTGTTTATAACAAAATATGAAGTATTAAAACTTTCTTAGCCGTTTTATTATTTTCATTGATAGATAGTAACAATGCCATTTATATATTTTCTGCCAAGATGGTTTAACTCCTACATTTGGAAATAGGAAATCATGGGCATAAAATTTGCATGTACAAACTTCCTTAAAAAATAAGTCTCTTACCTCTTTCCAAAAATGAGTTTCAAGTGTACAAATCAAACATAGAATTGGTGTTCTAGGGTTGAGGACAACACACCTTCCTGTACACACTTTAATATCCATGTGTGCTTTAAGATGCTGTGCTAATATTTTGCATTATTGTTTAAATTAGGTAGAATCTCTAGTGAAGAAACACTATTACATGGATGTCCTTTTACACCCTGAAACATTAGGCATAATGAAATTAGAAATACATCTTGGAACTCCTGTTACTAAACATAATGAATAAAATCATACAGGTAGCTTTAATTCAGACATTTTCCCTGTTTTGCATAGTTGATTGAGAAAACATAATAATTGTTTTTTCCCTTTGTCTCCAGTCATTTTTTAATGTTTTTTTAAATGCAGCATGGTTGTATTCTTTCCTAAATCTCCAAATAATTTATCTGACAACAAAGAGATTTCTATATACAGAATCTTGTTAACGTCTATCTGGACTGATTTTCAGCAAGACTGGCTTTTGTAAGTACAGTGCTTTGTGTGGCGAGAGGTAACTGCAAAGCTGCAGCAGGCAGCTGTCTTCTATATGCTTGGCAGTAAAAGGGAAATAGGAAGAGGTGAGGATCTGGGGTCTGATTCCATATAAGGGAGTGCAGCATTCTGTAATAAAAGGGAAACTTTCTGCTCCATCTATCCCATCCACCTCCAATCTCGTCTTGGCAATGGCACCAGCTCTCAGCTTCAGTTACCTTGTTTGTGGGACACTTGTCAATGCTGTCCTCCACATTAGTAAATTAAATAGGGCCAGAACACAGGTCTGGGCACTATCCTGGGACTGTCTGTGCTGATTAATCACTTGTGTTCTCTCCAGCATGCATTTGGCTGTCAGACCATCATGGACAGCACTCACTCAGGGTTCAGGGAGCAGTACATGGGGCAGGGACTCTTCTGCAGGCGCTCTGGATGAAGCCACTCTGTTTTGAATGAAAAGGTGTCTAGTCATATCATGTCATACCCTACTGCTTTTCTCCTGGGCCAGAGAATGAACTCTACGTGTTTCTAGAGTGGAAAACGCTGATCTTTAAACCACTAAATTTAGTCTGTTTTATTTTAGCAGGAGTGGTTTAGGGAGCACTCACACAATCAGCCATCTGTGGATCAGAGGGGATGGCAGGACCTGGTATGGGAGCTGTAGTAAAACAGTTGCCCAGCTGGTAGCACTTTTTCCAGCAGAATGACACAGTGCCCCAAAAAAGAACATCTGTATGCAGCCTGCATGCATTCCAAGGTGAACTACATATATCTGAGGATTTTAGAGCTCTTAGAAATCAAATCATAAATTGAGTATTCAAAGAGAAATGAAGTGGTGTTTTCTTACGACATAAATATTTAACTTTGATTCTGTGATCACTGTTAACATTTGCGTTAAAGAGACATTTGAACAGTTTGTGGTTTCTATTATTCAGAAATTGTCCTTAATGAAGATTGTCCATAATGGTGTCCCATTAGGCATGCCAGCTACTCAGAGTTCTTATCAAACACTTATCTGTTAATGATTCCTGAAAGGTGTCACTTGCTACAGCTATTTATGAATATGGACAAGTGTGTCTAATAAGGAGACACAGGTACAAACCTACATTATTATTATTTTTATTTGGCCTCTAACCTATTCAAGGTAGTAATTTGCAAGTATATCTTAAAGATTGACATAGCAGGGTCCCCAGACCAGATGCTTTTGACTACTTAAGCAGTTCTGCAATGCTTTTACTGACCTAGATGGAACCAAACAGATCAGTACGCACTGAAGAATTCTTCCTTTCACCCTTTATTTTTATAGTGTCCACAAGGTTCTTGTGCTCTAGACACATCTTCAGGAACTGAGGAAGAAAATGAAGGGTTGAATATTTTTTCCTTATATAATTTTCTTTGTCTGCGTATTTTGCCTTGTGACTGGAAAGAGGTAGACAAAAGACCTAAATGATGTGTATTTGTGCTGGTATAAACATGGAGAAACAGCAAGCAGAAGATAGGGAGCATTTCTGGATGACAGAAAAATGAACGATGAGTCCAAAAGCCACACTAAGAATGTCAGGCAGAGTTATATCTCTAAAAAAATCCCATAAAACTTTATTTCCATTAAAACTTATCGTAAGCGTAATTGAAGACATTTAACAATCTAGTGTAGCGAACATCCAGTCTCCTAAAAATAATTTGTTCTGCAGATAATTGTCACTTGGCTGAACCATTGTGTATGGCTATTAAATAATTATTCAAGTGTACAGCTTTAGATACGTAAATGTTCTGTGACTTCTGATGAAGAAGATCAGATTAAATGTTAAATATGCACAATATAATATTCAATTCAGTTAGCGTATTCTGGAGCGACAACAATCACAAAGAGAAATGGTTAGTTTTCTGCTTTCATTATCTTTTTTATGAAAAGGAAAAATACTACATTAATAGATTTCACTTCTTAAGTTTCTGACTGACATTTTCCTTTTTCCTTGGGATAACAGATAACACATAAAAATAAAACAAAATAAAATAAATAAAATTTAAAAAAGAAATTAAAAAAATAAAAACTGTGTCCTAGCAAATCAGAAAAATTGAAAGAAAAGCAGTCAAAGAAATAAAGTATTGATTCTTTGTTTGATGGTCCTGTTTGTCCTTCAACTCTCCTTATTACTTTTGGTCTTATTAGCTGTTTTTTTTAATAAGATATTTTACCTCCAGTTATCAAACAAATAACATCTCTTAATTATTAAGATGCTGTTTCTTGTTATCAGCATTTTGTTATCAACTAACTCAGACTTTTTGATGGTCTTCTCATTCTTCAGCATTACCATTGAGGTGTGACCTCTCTTTACCCTAGAACCTGACAGCTAGTAGGCAAGTGAATCTCAAGGGGTTTAAACTTACATATTATTTATTTTGGTTTTCCTTACTACAAAGCCATAGGTATTATTTTGTCAACTAGTTCATGACTAAGATTCATTGTCAGGAACAGAAATTTTTGTAATGCAGGCAAGCCTGAAAGTTTATATCTACACAATTTTTGCTCCTACACTTGAATTTTAATCTAGTAACCCCCAGGGCAAAGCGTACTTTGGATCATTTTGGAGTAACAACAAAGACAAATCAGTACAAATCTGTACATATAAGTATAAAGGGTAGCTGACCTGCTGATTTAATAACTCTTGGCGTCCTCTTTTTTTATGTATCCAGACTCTGACATAAGCCACGTCCTTTAATGTAAGAGTTATGTGTCCAGTCGGTACTTCAATGTTCTGTTACGCCATTGCTCTTTTCTTGTCTATTATTTCAGTACTGTAAGTTAAAATTAAAGCAGTTGGTTTTAGCTTCCACACGTCTTGAATGTTGCAGTTTCTATTTCAGATTTTTACTGAAAACTTCATTCATGTTTTCCAGCTATCCTGTCTTTTAATGAAAGCCAACTCCCTCTTCCTATAAGCCTCAAACTGGTGAAAGAAGTTATGGCGGTCCAAGTCTTAAAGAATTGCCTGGATGGGCATAAGGCTGCTCTAGCATTGAAAAGTTCAGAATAAAGTCAGATTTTCTGAATGAGAATTGAAAGGTATTATTTCATGTCAACTTGTTTAGAATTAAATTGGAAGCTACATCCCCCAAAGAACATTGCAGAAGGCATCTAATTTTCTAAAAGTGATACCAAGACTTGCAGCACACTGAGATGAAATATTTACATTTCACTTGAGAAGTGTCATTTGGGAGTATAAGGAGAAAAGCATTGTAGAAAACCTGACTTTCTCTTCTATGGCTAGGTGCAGCATACTACTGAAAAAGAGCCATGTACTCTAGTACCTGTAGTATGAGTTGCTCTTGGGCCTAATATTTCAGAAGCCTTTTTTCCTCATGGCTAAAACTTACCCAGATTTTGATAAGCTATCTCACAGATTAAAGGATATCGAGCTCTTCCCAAACTGCGGGGATAGTAGTTTCAGCAGTTAATAACAAGAGATGAAATAATACTTACTGAGCAAGGCTAGCAGAGTAATTATTACTTCTTAATAAAGCTAAAGTAGAGGATAAGAGGTGACAATTTAAAATGAAACTATATATTTCTTTCACCAGTGAGAACCAATTTCTGGATAATACCAGTACATATGAATCTGAGCACATCTGCCCACATCCTCTTAAACATAAATCACTGCTGACAATGACATTAGGATAGTAGGAACACCCTCAATCTGTTTAATGGATGAAATTCAGTCTGTGCAGACGGGCTGAATAGGGCCAGGCAAGAAATATCACCATTGCAAATTTAGATAATGAAATAATGAAGGATTCAGAATATAGTTAAAGAATGCAGGCTCAAATTCCTCTACAGTCTGATATGCTACTAGTCAAACATTTTATTTTTGACATATAGTTTACTGAATTTATACTGTGGGCATGAAGCAAAGTAAATTAATTGATGTATGTTACATGTTGCTGTAGGTCGTCCCTAAACCTCAGGAGCTGAGCATACATATGTCCCCAAAAGGAAGAATTACACCATTTATCATTGACTTAAGTTTATTTTAGATTTTTGGCACAGCCTTTTCATCCTAGATTTAAATATTAGACTGCAGTGGGCACTTCATATAAATCTTTTAACTTCTGTTGGAACAGAAGTTGCACAGCGAAGTGCAAGTCCAGGGCTGGTTCACTTTTTAACTGAGTAGCTCTTGTCATTTCTGAGCAGACTCATCTGCCACCGACCTCCTGGGGAGGTGGAAACATGACCATGAAACACAGCACAGACCTTCACAGGGAGCCGGGCTGCATGTCAGGCTGGGGAAGTATTCCAAGATTTGGAAAAATGACCCTCCTTGGAAAGCTATATTGATGACATATCATTTAAACTGTTATTAAGCAGCACTGTAGAAAAAAAAAAAAAGGTTCTTTTATCTCAGATATGTAATTCCTTTCTTGTCTTGGTCATATATAGAGTGTTACACACCATTTCTAAAAATCTCTTCTGTTTCTCGAAGAAGTATCACAAAATCACAAAATCACAGAAGCACAGAAGCACAGAATCACAGAA
>NW_009714588.1:0-13660 GCF_000703405.1 Apaloderma vittatum
CTTATTCACCGCCACAGTGTTTCCTTATTCCACAAACACTCCAGGGAGTGTGCTTGGGTTTTTTTTTAAACTGGTTTGTTTACCAAAAGATATAATCCATTTCAGTCTTTTTTCAAATTTGGACAGGTCTCTTGGAGATTATTTATTTTTCGGTGTTCCCAGACAAAAAAAAAAAAAAAAGCCTGTTTGTGGCAACACTGCTTGGAGCTATAAACCAGTGGATTGTTCAAAAATGCAGCAATTCCATATTGCATGGGCTACCTCCAAAGACCACCTAAGAGCTGCGGGAAGCGGCATAAATGATTCAGGATGTGGCAGCTTGCCATCTGAGTCAGTGTGGAATGAATGCCCCTGCTGAAATTACTTTTTTTTTAACGTTTTCTAACTTTTTTTTAACGTTGAGCCTTGACCGGTTATCACTAATGGTCTTGGTGCACATGTGTAAAAAAAAAGCAACAAAAAAGGAGCAGGGTTCATTTCTGCATCCTCATTTTTATATTCCTACTTCCAGAGGTCTTTGCTTTCATCTCAGCTGAACTTAATTTCCAGCACAGGGTGTTAATTCTAACATGGTTCAACCATAAATGCCCAAGTGCGTTCTCCTTACGTACTTTTTAATTAGGCAGGATACTCAGCCATTTTTCTCCCAGGAGAAAAACTCACACGGAGTGTGGAGACAGTGAGGAAGGCGATTCCTGGGTGTACACGTGTGCTTGATGCGTGGGGAGGCTGGCAGAGGGAAGTATGCTCTGCTGGGAGCTGAACAGGCTTTTTGTCACGTTTCATGGGTCACACATTAATGTACAACTTAGTTACGCCGGTGCTTACAAAGAAAAAAAATCCTGCAGCTGCAAGTGGCATGAAACAAAATTGCACGGTCCCCAGGAGCCATAAGCTGGGTCATTTCTTCAGTGACGTGGTCACAGCAGGACATGCAGGGACATAGAATGAGGCAGGGTCCAGTGAACCCACCGAACTGTCAGAAGTCAAAAGAAATTAATATAATGAAAGGGCTGCTGAATATTCCCCCTCTCCTCACCCCTTTCAAGCCATGCAGTCAAAAAAGTCTTGAAAGAGGACTTAGGCCAACACAGAGAAATAAATTCTGCTCAACTTCATGGGACGGCACGTGTATATGAAATTGTTCATGTGTGCATTCATATTTTCACAGGACTGGGGCACTAATTAGTTAAGCATATTTTGAAGTCCTTGGGCTATAGTTGCTCTCTGCCAGCCATTGTGATTCATTAAAAAAAACATTCACATTAGATAAAATTTATTACTCTAGCTGACCAGAAACACCAGGGAGATTGCAGATACAGCACAGGGTTCTTTCACACCCTACAAGATAGAAGTAGGAGAAATTTTAGATTAAATAGGTATACATTTGGGTAGCTTTTTGAAAACTACTTGGCTTTGACCTGGTTCTATTCCCATTTATGTAGTCCTACTCTCATTTAAGTAAATTTTCCCTGTTAATTTGAGCAATTTGAGCAGAAGTACTTCAGCAATACCACCCCAAGCATGTTGTGAAAATCTCTCCCTTTTAGCTTTTCTTGCAGTTTACTGGTCAGTTCGTGGACAGTGGATGGTTAGCCGAACCTCGGGGACATGTACTCGCCCAGAGACTCTGTAAATATTGCTTTTGGGGAGCTGAGGAAGTGCCAAGGTCCTGAGGAAAGCCCCAAATCTTGTTTTTGGAAACTCAAAAGCAGGTTCTCCCTGGCCTGCCTAGCCATAGCCCCCCCAGGATCAGCACAGCACGAGCACCTTCTGCAGCAGCAGAGACATGTCATCACTGAGCCCGAGAAAGTTATGAATGGTGTCTGAGAACTGCACAGGAAACTCAGCAGGCTTTCGTCTGCCTGCAAATTCAGCTACTCTGCTGTCTCCACCACAGCCCCATTACCTGCCTCCCGGCACTGGTCACCAGTGTGACCCATTGTTTCTCGCTGAGTATCTTACAGCACGTTGTCGTTGCCAGATGTGTGCTTTGTCCCAGGGCTACTCACAGCCTTGCATTTTCTTGTGCACTGGTTCCCACTGCAGGATTTCCTGCTCTAACAGTGATCCCTGTTCTTTACAGTGAGAGAGAAATGGGGTGGAGGAGGTATAAGAGCAGCAGGGAAGTTAGAGGAAACCAGACGTGACAAGTGCTGAAGTAGAGCTTTTCAGCTTTGTGATGGCTCCTCGCCAGATGAGATCACAGCTCCTACGGAATCTTGTCTCTTTTTATTTCCTTAATATCTGACTTTCTCGCTTCCTTAAGAAGCAAGAATTGCTAATCTTCAATCAACTGTTTTGAATACTGTCTACATCTCAAACAACAGCGCAAACAGTGGAAGAGGGGGTGCCAGTGTTTATGGTCTGCAATGGAATCCCTCTAAGCTTGTTCGGAAAGCTCACTGGGGATGGAACCTGGATTGGAAGAGACTTCTCCAACTCTCATCCTTGTGAACATTTTATGCTAACATTATTAAAAGGGAGATGGGAGGGGGAATGAGTTGGCATGCCTCCTTTTTTTGTAGTCAGCATTCAGCACTGTAGATTAGCTACGGGGTCTGGAAGTGGATGGGCACCCGCCTTCTGAGAAATGGGTGCCTTTTGAATGTCTGAAGTTAAGCATCTAAATCCTTCTTAACAGCACGGACTCTCAGGCTGGTACAGACTTTGTAGATGTATTTTATGCTTGACTGATAATAATCTTGCAGCAGTAGGCTGGCAGGCTGTATTAAAAAAGGGGATCCTGTTGCTTTGCATTTGTGGGGTGTGTGTATAAAGACAGGCAGGCAGAAAACACGCAGCTTTCCAAGCCCTGGGGAGAGGAGGAGAAAGAGAGAGTAAACACTTTGCCCGGAAACATGTACGTGCTGCGTGCAGGCTCTGCCTGTGGGAATTAAGGGAGACAATGTAACAGATAGTGAACAATGAGCGTCTGTAATGTACAGCAACAAAGCCAAAGTAACCCACTGTGCCGCAGAACAGAGAGAGAGACTGTTAAAACAGCAGCCTCATGAGGTAGAAATCCTGCCAAGCCTGCCTAGAGGACAATCAACAAGCCTCCCTCAGCTGGAAGATGGCTCAATGTGGTGGAAAAGGGAGTAGACCAGAGTGGGATGGAGGAAGAAAAAGAAGGCATCACCCAGGGGCCCTTTGCAGTAAAAAACCCACAAAACTAGTCATCTTCCTTTTAGTTAGTTTCTTCTTGTGAATTTAGATTTCAGCACAGTCAGTACAACACTTGGCTCACTGCCACACAAGTAAATGAAGCTGTTGAATGAGACAAAATCCTTTATCCAAAACAAAGTGGAATCCAGATATTTTGCTCTACATTTACCAGCAGAGCAGAGGCTTGCAGTGATGTCTCCTGTCACTGCTCCTTCACCTTTCTGCTTCAGCACAGGGTGCTGGGTGTCAAGCAGCCTGCCTTAAAAAAATGGGATGTGTGTAACTCTGGAGCACTTGGATGCAGAAGATACTCTGCAAACTTTCAATTCTTTTCAGAGCAATCTTTTCAAAAACAGCTGATTGCCCAGTTACCTCTGAGGTACTTGTGCTAGAGACATGACCACCTCTTAATGAGAGCACATGCCAGGAGCTCCCTCTTACAACCGCAGTAACTCTCCTGGCTGACAGAACTGTCTGCGGTAAAAAGGACACATCATAAACCCTCCTTTTGCTTACTGCACTATATGACACACACGTAGGGGGCTGTGCACCAGCTCGCAGTATGTGCATGAGAAACCAGCGGGAGTGGGGAAGCAAAAATGGAGTTCCTTGCCTTTTTGATGGAGGGCCATGAATGGAAAATGGTAGCAACTGCGATAACAGAGGAATAGCAGCTGTGGAATAGCTCCCAGGAGAACAGGCTGGCCAGAGAGCTCACTGTGACACGGGAGACCAATGCTCATCCCTGCGCGGTGTGTGGTTCAAGGAATAGCAGCAGAAGAGCTGTTGTCAGGGCCCAGCTGCGCTGGTCTGTGTCTCTAGGAAACGCTCCCTTTGCAGGACAGGGCTGGGAAAAGCGGTTCCCTGCAGCATGAGGGAGCAGCACCCTCTGCTGCTGGCATGCTCGTCTCCAGAGCACCTCTTTGGTTGCAGACGGGGAAGCACTTCCAGAGGGAAGCTCAGGAAAAGCAACGTCCCCCTGCAAGTCAAAACACAGCAGCTTGTGGGTGGTTTGTTTGTCAGACAGTTTGGTCATGTCAAAATACTGCTGTTGGGAAAGGAGATGCCAGGCAACGTCTGCTTGGAGCAGATAATAGTAAGAACAAGGCTCTGACTTTGTGCTGAGGAGATTTTGACTGGTCCTGTTCCCAGCAAGTACTTTGGCTGGTATCGTTTGATAAACATGACTCGATACAACAAGGATACTGTAGGACAAAGCTCTCCATTCCTCCAGCAGCCCTCGTCAGGCCTCTTCCAAGTATTTCATATCTCTATGAGGCAGCTGATTAACTATTGGTGCACAGCACGAGGAAAGGGGAACTCAGGCAAGAGACGTGACTCCAACGGTGAGTCGGTGGCAGAGCCCTGCCCCTTCGGCTCCCTCCTGCTAACCACAGACCAGCGATACCCATGGGGCTGGGAAGACAAGGAAGGAGTCCCCGCTTCTCCCACCTCTATGTAATGCTACCAGGGGGCACACAGTGTGATGCTGTATCACCACCAGACTGGCTCCCTGCAAAGCTGTGGGATGATGCAGGATCCATGCATTCGGATGAATTCTAGTCACCCATGTACTTACACCTCCCTTTTGCAGAGGACGTGTTTGCTTTTCCCAAGTTCAGCTGTTTAACATCAGGCAGGTCTGTCCCACAGGCACATTCCCAAATGGAATATGCACAGCTCAGGCAGACACAGAGTACTTGGTCTTTTTCTCCTATATCTTCCCTCTCCCTGACTGCAGGCTGCCCTCTTCCCTAGCATTTCACCCCAGGTTTCCCTTCTTCAGGTGGAGAAATAAGCTAAACTTG
This sequence comes from Apaloderma vittatum, assembly GCF_000703405.1. Taxonomy (NCBI): domain Eukaryota; kingdom Metazoa; phylum Chordata; class Aves; order Trogoniformes; family Trogonidae; genus Apaloderma; species Apaloderma vittatum. The sequence goes on from NW_009714588.1 coordinate 4,977, forward strand.
GTATGGGCTGCAGCTCCAGTCGCCCACATCTCAGAGACATATATTTGAGCTCCCATTCCGCCACTCTTTTCCACCTCATGATCTCCCTCTTTTCCTCTCTGCGGGGAGCAAGGGGGAGCCTCCCCAAACCTTCAACCACACAGAGTACTGTGCCAGCCCATAAAACATGCCCACGTAAGAAAAGCAAATCACAAAAGAAGCACCTGAATCCAGTTAAAAATAGGCTGTGAATCTACAGAAAAGAACCTGCTCAACAGTTTGTGTCTGTTCACAGGTCTCATTTCAGCAACACTGCTCAGAGCCAAACATCATTCACACAAGATTGCGTTGTGGATAAGCGGATGCCTACAAAAAGTGAGCCCTGTTTAAGGAAAAAATGAGGCGATGTCTGGTCAGAACACCACCAGGACATAGTTTCTGCGGGAAATTCCTCTCGGTAGAGCAGTCTGTCAAAGGAGAGCCAACACGTCCCGCCGCAGGGAGCAGCCGCAGGGCACAGGCCTGGCACAGTCTGCAGTGGTGCTTGCAGGAGAACCTGGTGCTGCATTGCTACAGGACGTCATGCCAGCTCTCTGCAGGGGGAGCAGCTGGAATGAGCTGGATCGATTCACATTACCCACAGACATTTCACAAGGCAGCTTGGTTCAGCATTGCTCTGGCTCCTGAAATGTGCTGGTTTTCACTCTCTCCTCTCCATCTCCTTTCTTGCCTCTTTTTAGGCAACTGCAACACTCTCAGTCAGCTGCTTGAAGAAAGGAAGGCAATATACCAAATCCCAGCTAAGGCAGGCAAGGAATCCAGAGGCCCAAATCCTACTAAGGATTCCCCTAAGCTGTGGCCAAAGGAGATGAAAAAATTTGTTTTGAAAAGCACCAAGGCACTGAAAATGTCACTGCTTTTACCACCACTGCCTCTGCTCCCAGTGTCTGGGGAGGATTCACTAATGTTGTAACTGCTTGGAGCATCTCTTTTCAGTGATGTGCAGTAGTCTCTTAACTAGAACAAAACTCACTCTAAACTAGAATTAAAGCACTTCTGAGCTGGATGGGAAAATACTGTCCAAACCCTATGATGTCAGTGTTAAATGTCCTCACTTGCACAGCCAGCTTCAAATGAATGGGTCACTTAGATAATTTAGCATCACCAACAACATCAGAAAGTGTCATACACACGTCATAGCAACGTACGTGGTCACCCAAGGGAGCACAGGAGAGGATTTGCACACTAAAAAGACCCACATCACTTGGCCCTACAGGAATGCTCTGCTACATTAGCAGCTCAGGGAATCCAGTGAAAACCCACGAGTATGGGAATGACAGGGCCCTTTCAGCTGCATTTAGGGCAACTAGCATTTGTGAATCAGCAAGATTGCAGCAAAAAACCATTTGATTCACTGAGGAAGTGGTTGTTTCTGGACACGAATGTTTGGGGATCAGCTAAACCAGAGACGGGGTCTCCATGCTGCGACCGTGAGTGCTGGGAGCTTGCTAGCCAGAGTCACCACACAGCTCGTTCTTGAAGTTCAGTGCTTAATCTCAGCTCACGATCTCAAATAGATTGCAGTTTAAAATGCAGCTCCATAAAGTCTATGTTATTAAGCAACTCCGTACTATGGTGATAGTATCTATGGAAATGCAACTGAGGGAATAAATGCGGATCACTGGAGGCTTTCCTACAGCCTGGCATGTTCAGGACCCTGCACAGTATTGGGCGATTCCATCTTCTCACCTTAAAAGGGCTTTGGCTGTTCCTCTGCTTTGAAAAAGTCTTGGCCTTGTTTGGATGATATACAGAAAAAGAGAGTGAACATTTAAGACTGCTGGTTTCACCTACAGAAAATTCAACACTGCCCTCTTTGTACAACTGGAACTTTAAAACTTCACATACCAGGAAAAACCTCAGAACGACCACCAATCTTTGAGAGAAATTAAGAGACACTTCTGTTAAAAATTATTTATTTTTTATAAATATAATTCTCTATTCATTACACAACATGAAAGGAATCACAAAACTTTACTCATGGGAAAATAAAACTTTACAACTTGATTTATAAAAGTTGAAGTGAAAAATTACTTCCAGTGTAAGTTTTCTGTAAAACATATAGACAATCATATAATTGAATTCCAGGAATGCATTTGCCATTTAAAAAAATAAAATTGTTATCAATAATCACTTAGGAAATAAACAGACTATTAAGAAGTTACTCCATGGAGTTACTTTTGCAAAAAAAAGGTAATACAAGCTCTCAAGAAGATGCACAGCTCCTATTAATAGCTTTCACGAAACAAAAATAGCACTGCTTCCTTGGCCTATAGCCCAGTGGATTTCTATCATTCTTCCTCATCAGATTTGTTGCTCTTTTAACCCTTCTTCCCATCTGCAGTCTCTCTCTTGCCAGCCACAAATTTTATATATGTAAAAATATTTGGTTTTCATTTAGCAAATGTTAAGTATTAAAGAGTTCAACAGGAATTGTCCGTGTAAAAACAAAGTACAGTTCTAAAAAAATCAACAAAAGCAACCAAACACAAACAACTCAGCAGCTACATTCACTGAGGAAAAGTGTGTGTAATCTTTTACTAGATTTTAATAAAAACTAGGATGAATTTTGGAGTGAACCGTTAAGAGAATTTGCAAATAAACTTTATTTTCAGCTGGAAAGAACAGCAGCTCTCTGAGAAGGAAAACAAAACAACAAAAGCAAAAGAAAACAAAACATATGCTTATTTAAAAGTGCAAATAAATATCTCTAAAATCAGTGTTTATTTCAAAAGATGCCAGCCAAATATTAACAAGAAAGTGTGCAGAAATAAGAAAACACCAATGCCACAATCATCTGTAAAGCGGGTAATAAATTCTTTCATAACAATATATTTATTCTCACATAGGTCAATTTTTCATTAAAACTTGTTCCCTCACACCACATAGAAAAGAGAAGTTAACATGGCTATTTTTGTTTAAAAATGAAAAATTATGTTTGATTTTATGGACATACCAGACCTATAACATCTTCCACTGCACAGCTCTTCTGGCCCCTGTGGTATATTATGGAGCCCATGTTCGCTAGTACTCATCTACAAAGAGTTATTCCAGTTAACTCCTAGGTGTATGCTCTTACTCCAGACTCCACTGTCAGCATATGCACTTGACAAGCAAGTCCTGCAGCAAAGAACCTGCAGTGCTCACCTTTTTCCTGCTTTTCTATGCTACTCTCTTCCTCCGTGATTTATTTTTACCTTTGCGCTGGCAGTTAAGCCTGCTTGTAACCACGAAACAGGCAGCAGCAAACTCATTCCCAAACACCCCTAGAAGATGGATAACCTGCCATCCCGGCTGTCAAACCCGACCAGCCAAGGCACTTGTGTCTCTTCTTCGTTCCACTTTTGGGAAGGCAACACCACCACAACTCCCCTCCTTTCCCATGCAAAAGCAAAGTGACACGCACCAGCGCAGCTCAGGTTAGTCCAACACAATCCAGCTTTTCTGGACCATCTGCAAGGTGGGGAAAGGTGTCTGCCAGAAATTGCAGCCAGTCCCCGAGAATGCAGCCTTTCCCTGCTGCACTTCGCTTCTGCCAAGGTTATGTTCTCCCCGGCTCTGTTTGCCTGGGGACTGCTGAGGAGAAGCTGGCTCTCTAGAGCTTGCTCAGTGCACTTTCTATCTGTGCAGTTGGCAGAGGACAACAATTCAGATTTCTGCATTAAGATGAGCACTACGCTGAAAGGCAACAACTTGGGAAACTGGGAGCACAGGCTCTATAGACCTGCCCACCTTGCTCCATGTGCTATCAGACTGCAGCACCTATTTGTACCTGGATTTGCATCTTCATCACTAGGATTCAGCAGATCCCTGTGCAGGAAAGAATTTGAAGCCAATGCCTGCTGTCCAGCTCTCTAAAGCAAGGTCTCCTTCCTTCCCCATACCACCAGGTCCCTAAGGACTCACCACACTTGGAGGTTCAACTCCTGAGGACCCTGGTTTTCCCTTGTGAGGCTCCAGGGCTGTGAAGGGTGGCCAAGCCCGGCACAGCCTCAGACCAGCCCTGCTGAAAGAACAGCACACAACTCACTGCTGCGTCTCAGGGTCCATGTGCCATCTCTTGTCAGCATCCCAGTCCCTGGGTCACCTCAGTCCCCCAACATTCCCACCCAGTCACCCACCCACAGCGACTTCTCTGCAGAAACAGGGAAAGTATTCACAGGAAGAAAAGAGAAATCCCCTTGAAAGCAGCCTCTGCTCCTATGCAGAATCCTCCCTGCTGGCAGCCACATCCATATCCTATCCCAGTACCACACTGGGTGAGTGGATTTGTCTCTGGTCTCCACAGGGACTATCAGCCCGGATTCTCCTACCTTGTGCTGTCTTTAGTTCCCTATCAAATGTTGCACTCTGGTGGGCTGTGGTAAATTACCCATTAGAGAAGAACACGGAGGATTTGGGAATATCGTGAAAGCAGAGAGACGCCCATTGTGCGTGGCAGCATTCTGGGAAAGTGGAAATTAGGAAGGGGAGGGTGGAGTCTCTAGGTAGGGCTCCAATCCTTCCTGTGAGCAATGGCACAACACATTTCTATAACCACTTAACATCCTGCCAACGCAGAGATGCAATTTGCTAGTTCCATGTACTCGAGATAAGCAAAGAGAAAATTCCGTCCCCTTTTAAGTCAGCGTCCTTGAGTTCAAACCCCACCACCACCATCTGCAAACACCATAACTACCTTAGTGTGGGCTGTAATGACAGATGCATTGATATTTTACAAAGCTGCCTCCTGTAGAACTTTTATAAGACACTAAATGACACTGCAAGCCTCAATTCTGAGCACAGAGAAAAGTTCATTTCAGAGAAGGAGACAAAGAAAGAACATTAAAGAAAACATTTCTTTGCTAGCTAACCCAAACAACTCTGAACATCAAGCTCTTCCCTCAATAATGATTGCACTACGGGCAAATAACAGCTCTGTGAACTGCCATATTCCTCACCCTGTCCCCATTATTCTAACAGCCTAAAGAGCAATGTGTCTTCCTTCTCCATCCCCCATGGTATCAGCTATCCACTTAATGAAAGCAGCAAATTACTGCTTATAAACTCAGCTGCTGCTGCTGGGAAATTTGCAAAGACTCAGGACTGCAGTGAGCTCACAAATCAGTGTCAGCATTTCAGGGCCACATGCCACCCCAGCAAACGGGTATCTCTGCTTCCAGGAGAGCGCAGCCATGGTCAGTGCTGACAGCACGACAGGCTGCACATACAAGACTATGGACCTGTGTGCACAGAACGAGCATTTACTGAGACGACGACTCTGTCCCAGTCAGACCAAGCAGGGCAGAGGATGAGTATGTTACTGTTTTATAGGCTGAGAATAAAAAAAAAATATAAAATTTGGCAGGTACTTAATTTGACAAGTCTCCCATAGTGCCTGCGAGGTAGTTAAATGCTAATAACCACAACGGCCTGACAGGGAAAACTGAGGCACTTCAAGGTGAGGTAATTTGTCCAAAGTCACAGTGAGAATCCCTAGCAGAGCAAGAAATGCTGCACTGGGCTTTTGGCTCCTACTTAGCTCTGAACACTGAGCTCAGATCATTTCCAGACTTAAATGTCAGAGGCAGTGCAGGCCACGGATTTCCCAGAAGGTTAGAGGAGTCCGTCAGAGATGAAGCTGCTGCTGGCAACAAAAAAACATGGACATTGTATTGGAAAATCCAGGCTGTTAGGGCCACGCAGACAAGAGAGGAGGGACACTGGGAAGGCATCACCCAAGCAGAGCTTCATAATCCACATACCACACCAGCTGGCCAGAGCTGGGGCTGACACCCGAGATTGGCCATTTCTTTGGCTCGTGGCCCACTCTGCTGAGCAGGGTAGTGATGTCATGCTTGCCCTTCCCCAAAACCAGGACAAACACCTGCCTGGCCTTGTTGATGAGAGGTAGGCTGAGGCTCATCCTCTGGTGAGGTTTGACAGGGCTTTCAGTCAGCACCACAGTCTGAGCTCCTTCCAAGCCGTTTTCAGATCGGGGGAAGAGCGACGCAGTGTGCCCATCAGTGCCCACTCCCAGCAGCACCAGGTCAAAGCTGGCATTGGCCACCAGGGCCATGATCTCCTTGGCATAGAGCTCTGTGCCTCTGTCCTCTTCCACACAGAGCCGCTGGTTCAGGTGCACAGGCATGGGGTGGATATTGAAGTAGGGCACCCTGATGCTCTGGAGGAGGTGGTTGTGCAAGCTGAAGAAGTTGGACTCGGTGTCAGTGAGACGGACACAGCGCTCATCTACCAGCCAGATGTGTGTGTGCTTCCATGGGAAGGCGTAATGGTGCCTTGCCAGCCGCTGGAATAGGACCACTGGGCTTGAGCCCCCTGAGAAGGCCAAGTGGAACTGCCCAGCACGTGCCACAGTCCTGCTTGCTGTCTTCTCGATGTCAGAAGCCAGCTGGGAGATCAGGTCCTCAGACCATGCTGAGACCAGGGGACTTTGCCGAAATTTGGACTGGATTGACTTGAAATCACTTGGCATCAGCCTGCTGGGGTTATCTGCCAGCGTGAACGCCACTTCCCCGCTCACCATTTCAAAGTCTAAGAGGTGCTGGTTTTCTACCCCTCCAGGGTAGAGGCGCAGGGGCTGGTTGGTAATACTTTCCAGCAGTGGTGTCCAGAATCCCCAGGAGGCCAACAGGTTCTCGGTGGTAATGAAGAAGTCCTTCCGGCCATGGTAGATGTTGGACATGAGGACAGAATACGCATCTCTCTCTTTCACAGGGCTGTACACATAGTAATCAGACAGCGGTTGTCCAAAAATGTGCAGACCTGGCTGACCCATTGCTTCTCTCCAGCTGTCTTCGGGCATGACAGGCCTGAAAAGGTTCCTGCTCACAAGCACCGCGGGGGTGTTGAGTGCACCGTGCCCAATGTAGAAGATGATCTGCTTGGCTTTACATTGGCTGTGCCCTGCATCCCTCAGAGTCTCCCTCTGAGTGCAGTAGGCGTGATTCTTGAAGAGAACACGGACGTAACCTACCCGTTCATCCAGAGCTTTCCCAGAAGTGAGGAGGAATGGGACTCCTTCCCAACGCAAGCTGTCACTGTGAATTAGCACACCTGAAATGAGAGTGATCTCGGCTACCATTCTCTCTCCTTAGCTCCCACAAATCTGGGCATCATCTCTTACTCTACATTCAGCCCTTTCACCACATCACTGGCTTAGCTGCTCTCCAGCTACTCTGCTGTGCATCCTCCCAGGTATCCTACTTGATGAACCTCCTTTCATCTTCCAGGAAACCAGTTTCTGAGCATGAATATCATTCAGAAGACACAGCATGGCCAGAGATGGCCTTTGTGGTCTACTAACTACAGAGAACTGCCAGTGCTTTAGCCCTCACATGCAGAGAGTAACTCGATTTTATGTAAAGGCAAAGGAGTCTGCAGGTCATTTCTAAAAATAACACAGAGATCTTATAAAGAGTAATGGGACTTAGCTCTTACGCAATGCTTCCCATTTACTGGATCATTAGTTAACTAACATGACAACAGCATTATCTCATCACAGCTGCCAGTTACCTGCCATTAGATGCCTGGAGACATCTCAGTGTTAGCAGAGAGGTCCAGAGTCAGGGAGATGGCATCAGCATGCAAGTACTCACATCTCCTGCTCTCCTCAACTCCAAACCATCCTCCTGTCCAGGGCCCAGGCCAAGCTCTCACCTGCAAAGGTTGGTGTTGTGCTGATGTAGTCTTGTGTCTTCTGCAGCTCCTCCTGTACTTGGCTGGCATATGCCTGATACTGACCCAGCACAGCACTGCTTTTCTCCAGGCGCCGCAAGGACTGGAAGGTCCTCAGCTTGCACTGCAAAACCTCATCGGTCCTGCTTAAGTTGGCTGGGAGCTCCATGATCAGGAACATCAGGGCCTCTGTGAGGTGGTTCTGCAGCACGTCCCGGATGACTCCATACTGCTCGTAAAAGCTGGTGCGGCCTGAGGACAAAGAGGAGGTAAGTTGCTAGTCTGGCTGGATAAGGCTTTAAGCAACCTGACTAGTGAAAGATGTCCCTGCTCATGGCAGGGCAGTTGGACTAGATAATCTTCAAAAGTGCCTTTCAACCCAAACAGTTCTACAATTCTAGGATTCTAAGCGTTTCCTCTTCCCTCCAGTGGGGCTTCCAAAATGTCTCTGCTACTAAAATAAAGGTAAAAGGCTCCCATGGACCTGCTTGTCCTCCACAGAGCCAGACATAATCTTCCTTTTGGGTGCTTAGCCCAACAGGAGTATTGCTCTTGCCTGACACTTCCAGAGCGCACAGGGCAGAGGGCAGCTTTGCTTTCTTGGACTGATTGTGCTTTCAGAAGCTGCGGCCAGTGACCAGCAGCAATACCCAACTCAAACATTTCACAGAAAGCTCGATGCAGAGTCCCTGTATAACTCTTGCCCTGACACTCCTGTCCCACAGGTCACAGCACCTGGGCCCAGAACTCCACACGAGGTGCAGTTCTACTCAAAAGCTTTGACACAGTAGCTGGAAAGTGGGGTCAGAGCCGGAGCCCCAGCAGCTCTACACGTACACACCAGGTCCACGAAACTGCTGAAGCTGGGCCTGGCAATGAGTGCTGCTCTTCACTGCCTCTTTAACCCCGGTTTTCATGTCCTCAGAAGGCTCTGGCTGAGCCATGTCCTTGAGAGACAAAATTTCTCG
>NW_009714588.1:13694-17129 GCF_000703405.1 Apaloderma vittatum
AACAGGGGGAGAAGGACAATGCACTTACAAAGAAAGTGACTCAAGCAGATGCCTTTCTGTATCCCAGCAGCAGCAGGCTGCACACTGCAGACTACATCACAGCCACAGGCTTCCCCTATTGATTGATACATTTATCTCCCTTCCTCTAATCCAAAGGCACATTCATTAACGTAATCAATGCTGCAGACTTGCCGGGAGCCAGGCTGCCAGCTGAAGCCACACAGGGGAAAAAAGATGTCAAATGAAAAATTACCAGAATGGAGAGGGTACAGGGTGTAGCTGGGGCTATGTGCAGACAACACTGTTCTCCCCAAATCTCTCTGCAGCACGTCCTTCTCCCACAAACAGGCCCACGTGAGGTCTGGGCTGCCAAACCAAGCATTACTCCGAGTTTGATAAAATCACATTAATTGAGTTTGTGGTGGCTGAGGAAGGAAGAGAGGGAGGGAGGGAGACAGAAGAGGAGGTAAAGGGAGTGGAGAAGCAATCCTGATGTTGCAGAACAGAGGGCACCTGACATCCCCAGAAGTGCTGCGGGTGGCAGTCCAGCCCAGAGCACTTTATGCTGAGCACTGCAGAGTGGATGCTGCAGCACTGCAGGGAGAAGCCGTGTCCTTCAGCGGGAGACCCATGCTAGCAACTCTGGGCTTGGATATTCTCTCTGCAATGCTCTTTCTTACTATGGAGAGGAAGGGAAAGAAACCAGCAGACAAAGAGACTGACCTAGGTACCTGGACCGAGTCCAGCTATATGATGTGAGTAGTATCCAGCCGATATGAGTAGTATCCAGGCAAACAATACAAGAGCATCTTCCAAAGAATAGCGCAAACCTGTACTCAGCATGAGCTTGGTAGCTAACGGGACAGGAATACAAAAGGGCTGTTGTTACAACAACCAGATTATTGCAGCACTGAACTGAAGTGGGCTTAGATTGCATCAATTCCAAATTCAGCGCCTTTTACTAAGATTTGGGATAGAAAGCTAGCTATGATGCCCCAAAGCTCTAACGCAGATAAAGGTGGGGGATTCTGTACCTGCTCCCAGCTGAACTGCAACAGGAATCTTTTCCTGGAAGCAGCAACACTACCTGGAAGTAAGTCAGTCCCTAGCACAGGCAGCGTAAGACAGTCCCTCTCTGTTTCCAGGGAACAACACATTCATCTTTTTTTCTGCACCAGCACTACCTCAAGGGTTAGAATTAATGAACCTGCCAGTTCTTCTCACTCATTCACCCTAGCTCTGCACACTCGCCTCACCAACCTTTAGCATCCACAGTCTCTTTCAAGACAATCTCCACTCTAAAAAATTCCAAATTGGATCCAGAAACTGTCGGTTCTGATCTCGAAAAGGCAGGATATGGGCTACAGCCTGTGAAGGAAAAAAAATCAAAGACACAACAAAAACTCAGCAGATTTCCACAGTATCTCTGCCTCACTGCCCCACCCAGCACTGGGATGTGGCCAGCTCTGGAGTGCCAGCAGACATGCCACAGAGAAGAGAAAATCAGCAAGAGAGCCTGCAGTGATGCACAACAGGGTCTCCAGTGACTGTACGGAGCAGACATTAAAGGTCTTTCTGAGGCATTTTGAGGTTTCATGTGAAAAAGGCTGAACTACAAACCGCAAGGCACTCAGTTTATATCCCTCAAAGGACAAAGGGCTGAGTCAGACCATCCTGGTGCAAATGTATGGCTCCAATGTGCTGAAATACATCAGATCAGATGCTTACACCACTAGAGCCATCTGCCTTTTCCAAGAGAAAAAAAAGAGGGGGGGGGAAGAGAAAAAATCCCTCCTCTTAGTACTACATATGCAACCTTCTGAGTAAAATCTGGCCACAGTGCCATGGCTGGAACAGGCGACTTTCAAAACATGGCATCACGCTCCTCTAAAACAAGGATGACATGACCTTGAACACATTCCCTCTGGGACAATGCAGCTTCACAACCCGAGCCGTCCCTGCAGCAGCCAGTGTACTTTCAAAATATGGCATCACGCTCCTCTAAAACAAGGATGGCATGACCTTGAACACATTCCCTCTGGGACAACGCAGCTCCACAACCCGAGCCGTCCCTGCAGCAGCCAGTGCTCCATGCCCCGACTGGAGCACAGGGCAGGAAGAAACCTTCTCCTAAGCACCCCACAAAACTAACATCCCACAAGTTCCATATCATATCAAACTAAGACCTGTTTCTAGAAGCCATGGCTAAGCAGAAGCCTGTGCATAAAGAGATGGGAGAACTGTGAGAATGAAAAGGCATTGCTTATTTAGCAAAATCAAAGTCCTGACCTTGGTGAGAAGACCAGGTGAATTTTGGATCTCTCCTTCATGCACACGCAGAGGTCACCCCTACATCCTGGTTTCTCGAGGGGACCCTCCTCACTCTTAACAGGAGAAATCCCTGCTTTGGTCTGCACATTTCCTCTGCTCTTTAAGAGTACAGAGAGCAGCACAGTACAGGACTAAAATACCAGTACAGGACTCCATAAGCAGAGGCTTGGGAGCACACTCAGCAGCTCTGCCTGAACTTGAGAGGTGAATGACACTCTCATTAGACGTGGAGCTGATATCCAACATCCTCCCAGCCAGTCCCTCAGGCTGGCAGAGGGGCTGTGCCCTGCAAACTGCTCACCTGTTTGCCAAGGTAATGGTCCACCCGGTACATCTCCTCTTCCCTGAAGAAGCTTGTCAGCTCTGCAGCCAGCTGCTGGGCTGACTCCAGGTCATGGCCAAAAGGTTTCTCCAGCACCACACGCAACCAGGCTCCTGGAGGTGGTCTGCAGCTGCTGTTGATGTGGCGAGCAATTTCTGTGTAGGCAAATGGTGGTACTGAGAAGTAAAAGATTCTTCCAGCTTCCTTCAGCCCCTCCTGGCGAAGCAGCGTCTCAATCTCTCTGTTCAGCATAGTGTAGTTTTCAGCAGTCTTCAGCTGGTGGTATTGGCTCAGCTTCAGAAACTGGTCCTTGAGCACAGCACACTTGTTGGGAGCTTCATCTCGGGGACAGGCTAGCTGCTTCAGCACATCAAACATCAGCCTCTGACCTTGCTCCAGAGCTGTCAGTGCAGCCCCATGGAAAGTGAAGCTGTGGCCATTGCTCACTTGGTCCATGTAGAGTTGGAACAGACCCTGCCACAAATACTTCTTGGCCAAATCACCTGTGGCTCCCAGCAAGATCACTGAGATGTGGCCCTGGGACATTTCAGCCAGTGATGGTAAGGTTCCCACAAACAACACAGTACATAGGACTCTTCTGAGCATCTTGGGAGAGATGAGGTAGACCCAGGAATGCTAGAGGACAGAATTAAAAAAGAAAATCTGCCAATCCATGTTCTAACACTGCTAAACACAATGCAAGGCATCTGCCTTCCCGTAGCTGAAGAGCTGGGGACTTCTGCCTGGACCCTCCACCCAGTTGTTTCTCCTCCCCTCCGGGA
>NW_009714589.1:0-30604 GCF_000703405.1 Apaloderma vittatum
GCCGGCCCAGCCCTAACCCACGACAGACCCATATGGAATTCTGGTCCAAAAACAGCACCTCCCAAAATCCTTTTTTTCTCTCTTCTATCATATGCATGTTCGTGCATTGTCTTATTACTTAGATAAGGAGTTTGAAAATTATCTTTCCTGTAGTTTGTGGTGTGGTGGGGAGTAAAAGTAGACATTTCTGCTGATTCCGTCTATTCCTTGTATAAGCAAGATGAGTGATGTCACAAGACATAAAAAGGCACATGAATAATTTAATTAAGAAAATGAATTCATATATGGTCTATGAATGTGCCGTATCAGTACTTGGGACATGAATTTTAAAAATAGTGGTATAGCAGACTGTGTGTTTTGTGGGTTTTGGTCTCCTTCTCCCCACCCCAACAAGTGGTAATGGCAACTGTTAGATTTCCTAGGAGTGCTTATTAAGACTGCTAGTTACACTGATTTTCATTACTTGATTAATTTACATGATACTGACACGAAACCTTATTGGCACCTTAATGTTCTTATTTGCAGTTACCACTTCTGAAAAAAAAAAAAGATTACGTAGAAACGGAAGACATCAGAAATATTTAATAAATGCTAAATTTCTGTTAAGAAAATCCTGTTAAAACCCAGTTATAAGCATTAGCAGCCTAAGAATTTAATAAACCAACAATTTTAAATTATCATAATATGGCAGTTAATGAAGGCTTCCCTTGGAAGACTTTGGATTTAGAAAGCAAATTTGTAAGCATTTCACAGCTCATACACAAATGCTTGGTATGAGAGGTTCCTGAAATTTCATGGAGAATGCATATGTTCTGGAGCTGGAGATTACCAGTTTACTTGATAAACCTGTGAAGTGTTTGAATTGGAAACATAGATGCAGATGTTTCATGCAGACGTGCCAGTTTTGTTGTCACTATTAAATTCATCACAACTTAAGAGAGAGAAGTTCAATTTCCATTTAATTAATGTGCTGTGATATTTTGAGTCATTTCTCTTCTTAACTTATAGCAATCTTTCTTATTGTTTGTTTAAATTCCATTACTCAAAGTGTCGCAGTGGCTGAGTTTTCAGGAAACATACTTTGATATCAGTCTTTAGATCTTTGTAACTGATATTTTGGACATTTTCAGTCAATATTTCATTGTGCCTTTAAATAAAAAAGTTTAAAAATCATAATTTTCTACCTCAAAGAATATTGAAATAGAAGTACATATAAGAAGGATCTAATTACAACATGCAAAAATAGAATGGTATAAATCCTTCACTTTTGAAGAACTTTGTTTGAATTGAAGTTTAATCAAACTGCACTTCAAGTGTTTGAGTTCAAACAGAGAGGAAAGCTCAGAGTATTAGAATCATAGAATGGCTTAGGCTTGAAGGGACCTTAGAGATCATCTAACCAACCTCTCTGCCATGGGCAGGGATACCCTTAACCAGCCCAGGTTGCTCAAGGTCTCATCCTACCTGACCTTGATCATCTCCAGGCAGGGGGCATCTACAACCCCTCTGGGCAATCTATTCCAGAGTCCTGTCACCCTTGGATTTAAGAATTTCTTCCCAAGATGCAATCTAAATCTATTCTCCTTCAATTTAAATCCATTTCCCCTTGTCCTATTGCTGGACACTCTTGTAAAAAGACTCTCTCCAGGTTTCCTGTAGGTATTGGAAAGCAGTGCTAAGGTCCCTCTGACCTTGATCCTGTCAACCCGTTCTCCTGTCGTAAGCCCTTCTTCACCTGAACAGTCTGACTGATGTCAGTGACTTGAGTCCTCAGCTGCCTCGAGTTACAAAGCACAGTTCACAGGGAAATTAGCCTTTGAAATTTTGGCAGGCTATTTTATGGCCACGTAATACACCTACATTAGTCTTCCCTCATAGGGGGAAATTTCTATGGCTGATGCAATGACAGCAGAGACTGTGGCTGTCTGGTAGGATTAAAGGCAGTGATCCTCTTATTTGTGGAGGGCTGCTATAAATTCTACACTGTATGAGGTCTGATCAATGTATATTTACCGTGTATATGTTCACAGACGCTGTTTGGGTTCTCTGCAGTGGACTGGGGGCATTCCAGGCTGCTGGCAGACGCTGTGAAAGAATCTGATGATTCCCAGCAGATACTCAACCACTATATATGAACGTGTAGTGGTTGGGGAATGTCAGTTAAGGCCACAAAACTGAACGCAGTAAATACATATCTAGGGAAAATAACAAATCCCACTCTTCGGAATCATTCTGGAGAGACTGCCAGATAGAAAAAAGAGACGTGACTGGGGGAAAAGCAGATGTGTGACAGATCTAGGCACAAACGCCAAGTATAAATAGGGACAGATTAGTTAAGTGGCAGCTATTGATTCCTGTGCCTTTCCCCTCCACGTTGATTGATGCCTTCTGTTCCCTCCTCCCACACACAGTAATTCATTTATTATTTTTCTTATAGCAGTGTTCCCATTTCCTTCTATGCATAAAGCATGACCCCTCAGATTTCAGCAAGGCTTCCACTGATGCTTCAGAGCTGGCTTACCCTCCGCTGCCTTCAAGCAACGAGCTGACTAAAATCGAGCAATGTGTGTGGGTGTTCTTACCAGAAGCAGGGAAACATGAGACAGGAATTGTATGGTTTTTTTCTTCATTCTTTGCCTATATCCTCTATGCATGTTCCCTGTTGATGCTCCCTATTAGGAATAAAAACAATCCAGGTGAAAAATCCAGCCAGAAATCACTTAACTCTAATAAGAGCTGGGGTACGAGTACATGGAGCAAAAAACCCAGTGAAAAGTAAACAATAGATTCAGATTGAAATTTTACGTTTTGTTCTTGTTTCTACTTTTTGTTCTTTTGTTTAAATAAGAAAGATGGTAAATTTAAGTACACTCTCAACCTCCTTGTAATAATCTTTGGGTTGTTTTGTTCTCTTTTAACTTTATTCAATTAAAATACTATTTCACTGTGGAACATATGAAATTCAATCTGAAGTGTTTCAGAAATATCCTTCCCCATATGTTAAATGAGTTTGTTTGGTGATTTGATCTGGATTTATTTTATTTTCAGGCGCTAAATGCTCTTTATGTTCAAAAATTATACATAGTGTTAAAACGCCTAAGTGTAGTAAAATAGGTAGCTTTAAAAAGCAAGTAATTAATAGCTTATAGACTAAGTACAATCCTAGCATTCAGTAATATTTTGAGTGTACTAGAAGATAGTACAAATGCCGAAATGAGATGAATTACCCTAATAAAACTGAACTGAAAAATTACTTTAACCTTTTTAAAACAATGCATTTTGACATATCCAAAATGAAACAAGAACCTAGAATTCATGTAGACTTTTCCCACTGAAGCTGTCATAAAAATCAACAAATTTTCACGACACATTTTGAAGGAGAATGCATTATATTTTCCAGTTAGAAAATGGTATTGTTTATCAATCTTTTTATTACTTGGCTCTACTATTAAAGAGATTTCGGAACTTAGAGCCTGGGCTTTGATTGTCTTTTAATTGATTTTTAGCCATGCATTTTCTTTGAACATTTTTTCACTTTTAGTAATTGAAGCCCTGAGGTACAGGACTACTTTACAGCAAGGACGCTCTTTTGATCTGAGGCTTAACTCCAGCTGGTCCCAAGAACCCCTCCCCACCAGAATGAAGAGGCATGATGGTTATAAAGAACAATTGTATGTCGGTCCTGTACATTTTAAATTTCCTCCACAATATTCTCTTTCCATAAGAAAGTGTTGTAGTCAGTAAAGTGTGCATTGAGTAGAGAGACATTTATTAGAGGAAGACATCTGCTGAGTGATCACCAGCCTATGTGGAGTTTGACTAAATATGCAGACACTGGTACTGTGCTTCTGCAACACAGTTGGTCTCAGGTCCCCAGATGAATTTTCATGGAGGGGGATGGAATCTATTATTTCTTTCATAGTAAGGGAACTTAATAAAAGAAAATTGCATTTAAGAGATTATTATTTGTGCTATTTGCAACCGTGTACAGATGTTCAAGTTACAACTGATAGTAACTTTCAACTATTCCTCTGTAAAAAAGATACTGTAAGTGCTTCCCTCTTTCTTTTTTAAACCTCAGTAGCTTACTGTTGCAGTCAGACACAAGCAAGTTTAACAGAACATTGCTGAGCCGGATTCTTTTCTCTGCTTTTCTAAAGCAGAAGTCAATCCACTGCAACAAACGCAGTCACGTTATAGCAAAAGTGGTGTTGGATCAGATCCAGACTGACAGAATAGAAGCCCGTTGATCTGTTAAATCCTGAGGTGGTGGTGTGCAGAAAGGAGAATGACATGTGGCTTTTCAGAGCTAAACCCGGATAATAATTCTCATATTGGTTAGATCTCGGCAGGTGAATGAAAGTGCTTACCAAGCGAGCGCTAATTAAACACGCCGTCTGGTTTTGATCTCTGAAGAGATCAACTGCTATTTCACATACATAAAGGAAATACCGTATTGTATTTCTGGTGGCTTTGATAGAGATAATTTAAAGGAATATTCTCATATTTTTTAAGGTTTCCAATGAGATTTCATTATATGGCAAAGACCCAATAACAAAACAAAAAAACCCTACCAGTTGTGTCATCTATAATAAGATGGCATACCGAGAAAGGCATTCTGGATCAGATCCAAAGACCATTTTAATGAATTCAGCTTTTTCCCTTGACTTCTTTTAAGTCTCAGAAGCTCTTACTGGAGAGAGGACTAGAGCAAAATTGCTATTGTAGAAGATGTAAAATTCTCTTTTTTTTCTTCCATTACTTGTTAAACTTTCTAATGATTTTAGGTGGGCCTATGACAGCCTTACTGAAGAAAGGCTTGTTGTAGGCCTGAAAAGGACAAGGTGTTGGGCTCTCAAATGTGGGTCAATGTGAATGATTTTTGTGCAGAAACACAGTTTTGGAATAGCGAGATGAATTACTCAGTTTGAGAACTATTTGTAATAGACCTCAAGCCTTTCAAGATACATAACTTTTAGTTTTTATTGGAAATGATTGTAGGGGTGGCAAGTGATTCAAATGTGTGTCAGTAATGATGTAGGTCAGAGGAAGGCGAATGATGCTCTCAGTCACACTGAGCCCAATTTTATACAATAATTGTGACCTGTAATGAGAAGAGTAGAGTGGGAGATTACCTCTGTACATAGTGGATTCAAACTTAATATTTGAATGCTGCATTTACTCCCTGCGTGTAGATTTGTAAAAGGATGATAGAATCTTGGGTAGAGAGAATAGCTAACCCTACTGTACAAAGCTCACCCCTAAACCATATCCCCCAACACCACATCTAAAAGACCTTTTAACACATCCAGGGATGGGGACTCACCACTGGGCAGTCTATTCCAATGTCTTACTACTCCTTCTGTGAAAAAAATTTTCCTAATGTCCAGTCTAAACCTACCCTGTTGCAGTTTGAAGCCGTTCCCTCTTGTTCTATCGCTAATTACCTGTGAGAAGAGACCAGCACCAACCTCTCTATAATGTCCTTTCAGGTAGTAGAGAGTGGTGAGGTTTGCCCTTAGCCTCCTCTTCTTTGAGAGGTCAGTTGTTAAATTTATTCAAATCAACCAACCAGGTGCCTTGTCCCTCCCACCTCCAAATTTATTACCCTGTGTGGTGTCTCCGAAGGAAAGAAATGACAAGTTTTAAGTGGTCATCAGCCAGAAAAAAAGCACAGCAAGAAACAAAGGCTTGAAGCTAAGAATCCATGTCTGCATGTTTAATGGAGAATGACTAGTGCCAGTCAGAGATAACAGGGTTTAACCTTAAACTATCATCTGAAGTGGTGGATCTATCTCTCTTTCGAACTAAAACTCAACACAATGCAAAAGATGAGGTTCAGTACTGGAGCATCTGAATCTGGTTTGCATGAGAATTCAATCTTGATGTTCTGGACTTAAAAGCTATTCAGCGCTGTTATTATTAAAAGCTACAAGGAATTGCTGTTAAGATAATATGCTGCTCAAAACAAAAGACAGTCCTTAATAATTTAATTAAAATTAGTTTTCTATCAAAATATACCAGCAAGGTAAATCTGTTGTTAAAAAAGCTTATTGTATCATCTAAACTATTCAAAGGTGGTTTTTCTTACTTGTATCAGACCTCTTGGGCACATCAGTAAGATGTTGATATATGCCCTTGGAAACCTGAAAATGCTCTATTAGTTGGGATAAATTTGATCTGAACTAGATAAATTGTCTGTTAATTCAGTATTATGCACAAATTACTGTCTCAGTGCTGAATCTTTCATACTCATCTAGTTTCACCAGAAGAGAGATAGCAGGATATAAGATAAACCCAATGGAATACTTAAGTTTTCTGGTGCTCCGTCATGACTGTCCCCAAATGCAAAATGGGTTAAGCACAATGTGATGTCTAGATTATACTTTGGTTGTGGTTTGAAACTCTATTTTGTGTTTCAAACTAATAAGTTTCAAATGCTAAGCTTTGGCTTTTTTGCTTGTAATATTAGGTGTAACTCAATCTGCTGCGTTTTTGTTTACTTATCTCTAGCTTTCAGTATTTTTGCAAAGCAGAAGTATTCTAAATTATTTTAACTTCCTGATAATCGAGAAAATCTGTCCTTGTAAGGACTGTCAAATTGATGTTTGTGTTAAGGGGAACAGGCTAAAATGAATAAATTCTTCCTAAATTCATGTAAAGTATCCAAAAGGGCAGAAATCAGCCCACTGTATGGAGAGAAGATGTCCTGTGCCTCCATAATGAATCCAGCCCTTGAAACAAAAATGTCCAATGGTTAACAGCAGAGAGCAAGACTACTCAGTCCATAATGCTAATTATGCTTTAACTTCAAAGAAAGTAAATAGTTACTGCACACTTGGAATATGCAAAATTTGATTTAGAAACTCGTTTGTTAGTTATAGTGTAATGCCTACTTCTGCAAGCAGCTCGTCGTTGTAATTAGTTGGACTTAACAAAAGCATACCTTCGTATTTGTTCTCTTTACTATTCTCTAACTTTCCTTGAAAAAACAAAACATCAAGAAAGCATAATACACAAATCTCGGAATATATTTGTATAATGTTCAAAATAACGTCGATTTAACTTCAATCACTAGTGTCTGGAAATGTCTCACATATAACATTCTGTTGCGTTAGTCCTGAGCTCTTAACTACTTTTTTTTTCACCGTAGCACTGACTGTTCTTAGGTGACACTGTTACGTGCATAATTTTTAACGTACTCTCACAAGTTAAATTTGAATCATAGCACCCCTCTGCTTTATATAAGTGATTTTAAAATACTAATCTTCTGACAATTGCATGCCAAATTCTGTCCTGCAACCTCTTTCCCCCTGCACCCCCATGTACTACTGTATTCAGCCCCTCTGCCTTCCTGGGAGATGTCTTATGATTGCAAAGCTGTGTCCCAAACCGGAATGTTAAGGTCACCCTATGTGGATAAAGGAAGGGACGTTTATAGATCATCCAGTCCAAATCCCCTGCAATAAGCAAAGAATCTTCAAGTAGGTCAGGTTGCGCAGAGCCCCATCCACCCCGACCTTGGCCTCCACCACCTCTCTGGGCAACCCGCTCCAGTGTTTCACCACCCGCATTGTCCAAAATTTCTTCTTTTTATCCAGTCTAAATCTACTCCCCTTTATTTTAAAACCATGAGCCTTTTCATACTGCCACAGGTCCCATTAAAAAGTTTGTCCCCATGTTACTTATAAGCTCCCCTTGCATACGTTCAGTAGTTAAAAAGGTTTTCCTGGAGACTTTACTCAATTCCTTAGACAACTATGTTTTAGTAACCACCTGACCAGAAAAGCAAGTGACTGACTCAGCCTGAAAAGAACTAGTTTGAAAAATGATGGCATAGATCCACATGTGAAAATATGTCCTAATGCACACAAAATTATTATAAATCTGTTTATAGTTCTATGCATTTTCCTTTTGTTATTTTTTCGTGTACATGACAGGAAATTAAAAATCAGAATACAAGTATGTTCTTCTGCTTGGGTTGAACAACTCAAAGCAAAGATGTAACAAAATTATTCAAATGTTTCTGACCTGAAAGAAAACTGTATGAAGGGAGGATGTAGATACTATTTTTTATCTAAATGGAGCTGTCGGTATGTTTAAAATATAAAGAAGGGAGAGAGGTGTTTTTCAGGTGACAACCAAGTAAAATTTGGATTAAGGTTGGATTTAAACTTCCAAATTAGCTGTCTAATAGTCAGGGAGGCAGTCTCCATTTTTAAAATACAGATAATTTTTTCTCTTAGGAATGACTTCTTTGCAGCATGACACAATAAAACGCATTGCACCCTTTCTCTGTGCCTATCATTTAGATGTGAGGAAGTTCACCAAGTCCAGTGATATTCATTGTAACAGTATTACAAAATTAAGTCTGCTGCCATCATGTTCATTTTTACTCTTGTGTGTCCTAGAAGAAAAACATTTTTTACTTCTTTCAGAATTGTTAAATGGAAAATACATAACCAATCAATTAAAAAATTGTGAGATCATCCCAGAAAATAAATACTCAGAGCGCATATTTTGTGCAGGACTTTTATTTTATAATAATATTGTAACATTAAAATGACTAGGCTGTGAGATAAGAATGCATAGTCAAATGCTGAGTTTTGAATACATTATATTTCTCTCAAATACATACACCCAGACAAATGTATTCTAACACACTCTGTTTAGATCTTCACTGTTGATCTGAACCATCATTTCATTTTCTTTTAAGGATCAGGAACTGCTGCAATTTGCTTTTTAAAATTCAGTTTGTGTGCTGCAAAATTTTGAGACAGGTGCACAAATGTCATCCAGGTACTTTGCTTTTATAGGAATTACATTTCAGTCTTACTTTTATGTGCCCTGGTAGAAATGTCTGCCTTAAGCACATAGGTACTTAGGTTTTTAAAGGGAACAAGATTTACAATAATAATACTGATACTTTGCGTTTACATAGATTTAAAAACATTTCTCAAAAGTATTTTAAAATTATCATTTCTGTTTTGCAAATAAGGAAAATAAGGCAGTGGAAGGACAGTAGGAATGGCCTAAAAGCCCACATGAATTAGCTATTCCAAAAAAGAAAAAAAAAAAGAAAAAAAAGAAAAAAAGAAGAATAACATTCAAGAGCTTGGATGATATAAATTTTCATTGCTCTGCTGAAGTCAGCTGTATCCATTCCTATGGACTGGAAAGAAAATACTGATCTCTAGAGTCTTGATGTGAGACTCTTTCTTTCTTTTTTTTTTTTTTTAATAACTATAATTCAGTCCTTTCACACTCTATCTGTAAACTCACTAGCTTTTAAAATGCTCTGATGGTTTTTTGTTGTGTTTTCCCCTGAGTAAGGACTCTGTTATTCAATATTGTGCTGGCAGAAGGCTAAGAGTTGCTTTAAAAAAAAAAAAAAGTGAAACTTGTTTAAATGACAAAGCAAGGAACAAAGTGGCAACGTTTCTTCGACCCAGCTTTTCCTTCCAGGTATGTTCAATGTGGAGTGCCTATGCTGGACTCATATCTGTTATTTTTTGCAGCAGATGCAACTTTATAGCCCTAATTTCATTCCAGCATTTTCCCTTGTATCAAGGACATTATAGAAAATATAAATAAATGTTTTACGTGTGAGTTTGACAATGTAAGCTGGTTTGGGGGAGATGGAGAGGCTCCACAGATTTGTAATTTGTAAGCAGGTATATAATGAGCTGAGTTGCACTCCTCCACTCTCAGCAGTTCTTAGAAACGATGCATAGTTTTACATATTTTACATACACAGTGCAAGGAAGCAGCTTCCACTTTGCAAAACATATGGAAAAAGGAATCCTTTAAGACACTAATGCTGATTAAATCTTGTCTAAAGTCTGTGCTGAGGAAAGACACCAGTCCATGGATGGTCCTAGAAGATGGGGAGAGCTGTACCCCACTTTGGCTGCTATTTTTCTGCTGTTATCATCACTTCCTCCTGTCACTGCTTTGCCTGGGCATGTTGCATCATAGAATCATAGAACATCTCTCTCTATTTTGTAATGCTGAGGCTTGGTAGAGGGGAATCTGAAATGATTCAAGACTACTGCTAGAAAACTTGCGGTCTGCTGTGTGAAATGAATGTTGTTGGACCTGTCTGCCTCGAAGAGCTAAAGGCAGCAAGGAGGAACCTCTGGCCAACCTACCAGTGAAAATCCTCTTCAACCTCTTCAATCCTCTTCTCAGGTCTTCTTTCTTGCTGAAGTTCAAGGTCTGTTTAACCATGTTTGACCCTGCATCTAGGGTCTCTTTCCTCCCTGATATCTTCTAGCTGCCCAGTCTCAGTTATAAGAAGCTGCTCAGGTGTTTTCTCCCTTTTAATCTTTTATTAACAACCAGTGAGCCTGACTTCTCCTGACCTTGCTGCTTCTTGTCCCTGTCTACCTGCAAACACCAGTGCAACTCCCTCAGTGAGTCTTGCATCTGTTACAAGAAGGACTTGGTGGTGTTAGTGGATGGAAAACTGGGTATGAGCTGGCCATCTGCACTTGCAGCCCACAAAACCTTCCTGGACCCCTTTGCTCTTCAATATCCTAAGGGAGATTTTAAGGTTAAATTTAGGGGTTAAATTTTAAGGTGAATGCATTTTGCCTTAATAATTCCACCTGCATGGTAGATGTTTTGTCTGTCCCTATTAGCATCCTGCAGCATCTAACAGTATTGCTGAAATGCTTGGGATTTCTTAAGACATCACTTCAAAGTGTCACTCTGGGACCACTGGGCCCACAATTCCCCAAAGAATAGCTTTTGTAAAGCTATGCAAGAACACGGAAGGGTTAAGTTGCAGGTCTGTCCTTGTCTCACTCAGCCTAGTGCTGGTCAGTGCTCTCTATGTAATTGCAAATTTAAATACTTCATGAAGGCTTTAACTTAGCTCTTTGCTCATCTATCCTGTTGATGTCAGCAGGGTCTTGGCTGTAGGGTGCTGGGAGCAGACGGTCCCACATCTATACGCGGGGGCACTGACAGCAACCAAGGTCGGAAACAGTCCTCTCACCTGATGCAATTTACCGACCTTGATTTAGTTTCCGGAGGGAGGACTGAAAGTCAGTACTTAAGGCTAGTGTCCCAGTGCTGCCCTCTGATGCAGCTGCCAGAGCGTGCTTGTTTTCCCCGAGTGACACTTGGTAATCATTTGAGAATAAATCCAATAGAAGACCTTTTGGATGTAAGAATTATAATATTGTGAAACAGCAATCACTACAAGCGTTACCCTTTAGCTACTGACAGCAAAGTTCAAAAATCTCATCCTGTGCTGGTTTCACTGCAGCTGATAAAGGCTAATAAAATGAGGGTTTAAAAGGCAGTGTTTCTAAATTTTTTATGCTCGGAAAGGACAATTCTCATTATTTTGGGTTGACTTAGCTCACACATTCCACATTCAAACTGTATGACTCTCACATAGGTTCTTGCATTACATATAGCCCCTGCTGCTCTTACAGCTGACAGAAAAAATTGCACAAGTGAGTTTATGTCTCTAAATATCAGTACAAGATAAGATTTGTGCGGTGGCATCTAGAGAACAGAACCCTGACTTCACTAAATTATTGATACTAATTTATAATTGGGTCCTGTACAATACTTCTAATGAGAATTATTAACTGACTAGAGTATTAAGATTTTGTGGTTTGCCTTTATTGTATTCCTGCGTCCCTGGACATACTAATCTATGATATAAGTCAATGACACATTCCAATAGGAAAGGTTTTACCCAGTTTTCTAAATTTTTTTGTTTTAACTTGGCTGTGCTTTTTAGAGTTACTGCTAGTTTTATGCTAGTTTGAGTGAGAAATGTGTGCCTTTTGTCCCGTTTCTCGTTAGTAACACATGATGAGAGAGGTTGTATGAATTTTTTTGCAGGACATGGTAATTTTACAAATTTCTCACGTGTACTTTGAGATTATTCCATGCTTATATGAAAAAGATGGATATAAATATCCTGAATTTGTCACTCTGTGCTGAGTTCCACTGATATAAAACCAAAATAATGGATTATTGAATTTGGCCTATTATATTAAAAATCTAATCCCTGTCTTTTCTGTTCAGATGTTGGTAGAGATGAGCATGATCTGAATTACTAATCTGAAGACAGGTTCATAGCTTTTTTGTTTTCGTTCATATTGGGCCATATCTGAGCACTAAGGTGGTAACAAAGTTTAGGATAAGAATACTGCAATTTCTGGTCTTAAATTTAAGAGAAATTAAACTTCTGGGTTCAATTTTGTCCATTTTATTTATAAAAGCTTCATACTTGAGACAAGACTGAAAATAACAGGCTTTAAGCTGAAATCAATGCTATGACCACAGAAGTGGTTGTTAATACTGACTTCAGAGATGGAAAGATACATGAGACCATTTCAATTTTTCCATCAAGTTCCACTTGAGATGTCTCAATTAATATTTGTGTCAGAACAGAGTTAGGGTGGGAGTGAAAAAAGATGTTGGACAGGCGGTGCTATCTCTGCAGTTCTGTCATCCACTATAATTACAACATATTTATTAGATATGTTGCGTGGTTCATCTAAATCCACCAACCTCTCCTAAAGCAATGGACCACATCTCAACTGGTCCGTCTTGAGAATCTACAGGTGTCCTGCCTATTATGAAAAAATACAGCCTGGCCATTTTGTTGGAATGAACTATTACTCACACACGGGTTGAAATGATCAAGATACTTCCCAAAAACCATGACTGGTATGGAACTATAGACTAGGGGAAGTAACTCAGCTGTCAAAGGTGGTTGGACTGGCAGTTTCAGTTCTACAGGAAATTCTTAACGTCATTATGACCCACTTCATTCAGTAGATTGTATGAGAACACAGCAAGAATTTGCATCTGAATAGTGACTTCCATGTGTGCCCTCTAAGAGTGCTGAAAATGACTGGATGTGAAGGTATTAGCATGCCCAATATGTAAGACGTATGCAGAGATGGGCAGAGGGATCAAGCAACTTGCTCAGGGCTGTAAAACAAGTGAAAAAAAACATCTAGTAGAAAGCTCAGTGTACTGACTTTTGACCTGCAGTCTTACCAGTAGACTATACTGCTCTGATATAGTTTTGACGAAAAGAAATAATTTTTTTTTATTTTATAAGTCTTATTTTTTTTACATATTTCTAAATAAAGCATGAGGTACTGACTGAGGTTGACCAAATGGAGGAGTTAATAAATACAGAGGATTTTTTAATATAGAGCAACTTGATATCTCTCTTAATAAGATTAAAATAAGCAATAAAACTGTCAGATACTGTCACCAATAGCACATGAGGTTTCAGGTTTAATAGCAGCAAAATGCAATAATAATAAAATGAAGTCAAAGCACTTCGGTTATGAATAAATGCTCTTGCCCATAACAGTTTTTGGGAAAATTTACATTTTTAAGACCAGTTGCTTTATTATTTAGGCTTATTTGCAGTGATGTAGCAGGAGGAGCTGACATTTCAAATAATTGCTACTGTAACAAGGAATGTAAGCATTTATCACAATATGCCAATTAAACCTTGAGGGCTATTCAGCACATTTAATGGAGGCTGAAGGTAATCACCCTGGTAGCGTATTGCAACATGTTATACATCCCTGCTTTAAATCCTGTTTTGATCTTTAAGGTTCTTTTTCCTCAATATAATGGCTTTGATTTTACCAAACTTGGGAATTTTTGATGCCTGGATTAGATATCTAATAAAGCACATCAATTCATGCTCAGAGACAAACGTGTACAAGCAGCAGGAGTCAAATGGAGGAAACTAGCAGCACATCACTGTGTAATGTGAGTGATTTACGTGTTGGCCTGATAGCACATATCCATGCTGCTGCTTGTGGTGCTGTCTCATTGAATGTACAGCTTAATGACATTTGATCTTTTCAATTTATACTCTCTCACATATCGTTTATGTTTGCTATCAAAAGGATAATTTGTAAAGCGAATGTTCTGTTGATCTGAATTGGCAGAAGCATTTTTCAATCTGCCAATTTTTCCATTTAAATGAAAAAGAATTAAATTTATTAGCCTATAACTTTTTTTCCCCTTTAATGGTGTGTTTATCATTCCACTTAGCTCAGATAGTGAAGTAACTTTCAGACCAGAAGAGTGAAACATTTGCATCTGTTTTGAACCTGCTGTCACAAAAAGAACTATAAATCAGGTTGACTCTTCTTTTGATTATGTTTTATCAAAGCATGAGTAAAACACTGCTAATATCAAGGCAAGAGTTTGACTCATGTCAGATGCAGGCCAAAAGCCAGCTGTAGTTGATCAAACTAGGAATGGACGTAGAGTTGAGGACTAAAGGGTAGATGAACACATCACTAGCCACACATTGCTCTCTTGGATGCTGTAAAAATATGTCATGGCTTGACTATGGTTGCTCGTTTAAGTCTGGGTTAAGTTATGGCTGACCAACATGACGTTACAGTTTGTTCTTTGACTTGTTTGTTGACTCTCTACCATGGTGATTCCACTGAAGATCTACTGTTGCCTAGAGTGACACTGTCATATATTATCTTGTACCAGTCCATTAGTATTTGTCATCAGTTGTTTGTAATTTATGTTGTTTTTCTTAATGTGTTTTTTTTGCTGATTCTAGACATCACTATAGTCTTCTGCTATTACTTATACGGTTAAATGAACAGATTGGAAAGTTTGCTGGGAATAAGGCAACTAATGGTCAATGAATTTATGAATTAATTCCTTTGAGAAGAGCGTATTTTATAATACTGTATGAGATGCAGTCTAATGTTAAATACAAGTGGTGAAAAGACGCATTTTTCTTTAATTTTTAACAAAAAGTGATAACAGGGGAAGCAAAGCCTTTACGCAGAACTAAGACAGGTCCCACAGCAGAGTGTTTCTATATCAGGAGTTGCCATTTTTTTGTTTTTAATGAAATGTCAGAGACATTTTGTGTCATGAGTAATAGTCTGAAGGTACCAAAGCATGAGTATTAACATTTAGAAATGAAGGGCAAGATTCTGCAGGTGCTAAGCACTGCTGAATGATGCTAAGTGCCACCAGAATTTGCTGTCTTTTGTTTGTATCAGTAACTGTTACCACCGTTGTGCAAAACAGCTCATCTGGCTTTGCCCATATATACTCTATTATTTGCATTTCTTTATTTCCAGAGGAAGCAACCAGTGAAATTGCCTGCACATTTCTGCTTCTCCTCTCTTGCATCTGCTATGATATTTCCATGGTTTTATGCTTTTGTATTTCTGGTTTGGACTAGATTGATGTACTTCTCAAGTTTTTCCAAATACATTCAGACATTCCAAGTGATCTTCTTCAGTCATGCTTTGCAAGTCCCCACAGTGGATGAGTATCAGGCAATGTCTGCTTAGTGCAGTGCCCAATTGCTCTTGCCAAGTTGTCTGAAAAGCGTTTGCAAGTCAGTGGCCTGACAAATGTTTCTGCAGCTTCCCTGAATACTTCCAGATCTTTCTCTAGTGTTTTTCTCCCTTCTGCCTTTCTATAGCATACAGATAATAACCAAATGTTAGAACATCAGGATGCGTAACGCATATTTTGTCTTGACTAAGTATGTGAACATCATCACATTAAATAAGTTTTTGATTACATATGTATGAACTTGAATTGACCTCTGGATTTTGAGATGTTGAATTGAACTCAGCCCTACTGAAAACAGTTGTAATTTTATTTAAGTAAATTTAAATAGGAGTAGGGTTTTGCTCTGCTTTTGTGTGTTCTTGACCAAAAGTCTGAACATGAGCTGATATTCAGTCCAAATAGGAATGACTATGGTACTAATTGTGCAAATACTAGACAAGGGCAGGTGTGGTCCAGCGTCCACTGGCTGTGACAGTGATATATTCACAATCCTGCTTTTTTTTTGATCATGTGGTTGGAAGGTGGATGAGACTCCAGGTATTATAAAAAAAAAAATAACAGAACCTCTGTTAGACTGCAGAGAAGTACAAACTTCAATTTGATTGGGACATGAGGGTATTTCAAAAGCAATGCTTTAAATCCTTTCTTAAAAGGACAAAAAACTTGTAAATTCCAAAGTGGAATATAGGGGGCCTTGCTGAAATGTAATAATAGATAACTGCAAATAATCCGTAAGTAAACATGAATAAATCCTACAGTAGAAGCAGGTTACACGTTTTGGTTTCCTACTATGACTCAAATAATAACCTGACTGTTTTTGTTAGAAAGGCTAAGAGAGGACTGGTTGCCATTTAAATTATATTCTGTTGAATCTGAAAATCTCCAGAATACACCACGACAGAAAGTGTAGCATTTAAATACATAAATCCTTGGAGTTCTTACAGAGAAGTTTCCTGACAACCAGAATGTGGTAGGCTAGCACCCAGAGGGACTGTAAGAGAAGATTCTGTGCTTGCTCAGCTCCCTGTTCAGTGGTAGCCTTTAGACAAATATAAACATTTATAGCCTCCTATTGCCAGAAACATTATCACCCTGAAGAGACCCACAGTCACATGCTGTGAGTTGAGAGATCACAATGATACGACTGAAAAAGTACCAAAGGTTGTACTCTTCTGGTAAAGCATAGGTTGTAGACTCTTTTTATTTGTTGAGGTTAACCCTTAAGAAGTTCGGAAAAAAATAATTCATATCTTATTTAGCATTTCAATGTGGTAATACCAAATAATTTTTAAAATGTATTTAAGAAGTGCAAGACTGTCACAGAGCTGGCGAGTTAACTCTGTTCTCATGGGTTGTGTGCTTGGGGCTAAGCCTGGGAGAAATCTGAAGAAGTTCTGAGCACTCATGTCACTAATAAAATACCATACATTTAGTATAATTCATTTTCAAAACAAGGCTATCCAAAGTAACTAATATTAAATGGTACAGTGATTAAAATATTTTAGAGTCTTTTGTTGTTGTTGTTGTTATTCACATCTGGGAGTCTTTCGCCTGTTGTCCAGGTAGACATGTGTCTTATCAAAGTAGTTCCTGGAGTTGCTTTTTTGGTGCATATTTTCTTTTTATTTTTCAGGTTAAAAAAGAAAGAAAAGGAAACTAACTTTTATGAGTATAAAAAGCAATCTCCTTAATATATCAAAAACATATTACCAGTTCCATTTACAAAAATATTTAAGCAGGTATTCTTGAAAATGACATTACACTCTGCTAGAACATAACAACTCTCCCTAAGCCATGGAGGCTTCTTGTACGAACACCCTTTAAAGCTTTTAAGAAATGCTAACTATGTACCTGGAAAATGATCTTTTTTGCCTTGGGGGACCTTAAGATCTATAAGATAAATTTGCATTTAGGGACCTTTTTAAAGCACTTTAAACTGATATCTCCTGTCTGATCTGATCCAAACTACTTTGCGGTGAGGCAAGTTAGTAACAGGGAAGATCAATCATATCTGTAACAACTTGAGCCCTTTCTGAGGAGAATCAGTCTTTGTCACTTGAAAGTCAAAATCTGTTTCCCTCTCTCTAATTATGAGGTGCAGGTGTAAGAGCCTATCAGATCATGAGGATAGAGGAGAAAGCTCTCCATAATTAGGTCATTAGTTATTTAACCCATGTGCTCAATGCTCCAAATGCACTTGGGTTGAGTCATTCATTTGAAACTTATTTTAAAACAGTGACAAAAAAAGAAAAAGACTTCCCTTGAAGCAAAGTAATATATAAGGGAATATTTTTATACAAAATCTCTTTCGATGTAATTCTCTTTGCCTCTAGGAAAAGAACATAAGAATTCCATCTTTTAAAAAATTTGTGCAAAGGTGCCAAGTGTCTCAATTAATGTGCCTATATAACCATATCAAGAAATGGATATGAAAAAATACGCTTACACAGTGGCAGTAGAATGTAACTGACAAAAGTCTCTGTTGTAATGGTTTCTTCACAGGACCCACATTGCTTCCTATAATTGCCAGTTTCTTTCACATTGAGGCATGGAAGAACTATGTTTCTGACTCAGGTGGTTTAGTGAGGTGTACAAAAATCCACAGAAAGAATCTCGATCTTTGCACTCTCTTCTTTTATGGCACTATGGCAGTCTTGGCTCATTTTTCCTACCATTACGTATGCAGGGCAGGTAAAAGTGCTATATGAATGCCTTGAAATTTCATTCCGTTCCCCTATTTGGTCTCATCATTGAGAGAACATTCAGATATTATTCCTGTAGGCTGTTACATTCATTCATCCTGGAACAGGATTTTGTCCCCTTCCTGTTTGGTGACCAGCCTAAACTCGTAGCCTGTGGTAATGAAAAGTTATGAGGAGAAAAAGATGTGCATAAAGAAGTGTAGGACTGGAGATTAAACTCCCTATTGAAATTCATGTTATGCTAATGAGGCATATAAGATCATTCAGAGCAGAGTAATGCAGTAATATTACCAAGAAACCTACATAATTTACTATGGGGAGCCTTTACTTAATCCGTCATATTTCAGCAAGAAACTTAATAAAAAGAAGCTTAATACATAAATACCACCAAGAAGTGTAGAAGATAACGCAGCATTTGATCAGACTAATATATAAACACTACAGTGAAACCTAATTTCCAACAAGTTACTCGAGAATCAAAATATACATATTGCTTATTGTTACTGCTGAAACAATAGCTTAATAACTAAGGATACCAGAAGTGGCATAATAAACATTTCCTATTATTTATATTCCCCAGTTGCCTATGGTGGCAATATAACTTAACATTTGATTGAATGGTCTAGATATGAAAGCTATTTTCCTTGCAAAGTAATCCTAACACTCAGCTGCGGTACAGCAAGAAGTGTTACCATGGTGCTATCATGAGGTTTATCCCATGATATTTTTCCATTAATTTTATTGACGCTTCCATTTTTAAAGCCATTCAGTTTCATTGAATAATATATATATACATTGAGCTATAACATGTTTTGACTTCCGTCGTATCAAAGATCAAAAGAACATAATGCATTTGTTCAATCAAGATAATGTTACTTGTTACTATTTGCAATACGTGGGATTTCAATATCTCTTTGAAAATCTGGAATGTCCATTTGAAACAGAGAAGCCATCATGTCTTTTATTGGTATCTTCCCTGAAGAAGTACCTTTCAAAACCACAGTTGAAAAAGGGTAAGAAAAAGTCAAAAGTCAAAAGACTTAAGAGAGATGATGGCTACATGATTTAAGAGTACTGACTCACTGGTTGAGGTCCATGACTCGCTTCTGCATTTTGTCTGGAGGCACTGACCTTGCTGTAGTTGATGTGGAGATGTCACCTGTGCAAATTGTATCAGAGAAGTGCAGACCCATACCTGATTATTACTGTATTTCTCTGGGTATTAAGCAGACTATATTGATGTTAAGGGTTAGCTAAATTTCCACTGGAAAATTCTGAAATTGATATTATTTTTTTCTCCTTTAAGTGTTTTTATCTCAGTAAACTTCTAAAACTGAAGTGAAAATTCAATAACTTGCTAAGCTGGTTTCTGTCAGAACAGACTTCTGGGCCTGATGAATTTAGTCAGTCCCCATAGCCGTGCTGTCCCACAGCTGAAGACGGGAGGTCTGTATAATGGATCCTGACTTCACAGCAGGTTACGCTTGAAAACTGTAAGAACTTGACTATAATCTTAATGATTCAGATGTTCCTGCTAAAAAAAGATCTGGAAAGCTCTAGGAGTTTTGGCTTGCAATTTCCTCCATCCACGCAGAAATTTGAAGTCATCAACTCCATATCCTGGGGCTCTTAGTTCTGTCATTGCCACCAAAGCCTGAATATTTTCAAATCTTCATCAATTGGCTAAGTCTGACAAGGAGCCAGAAACTGCAGCTTTTAGCACTGTAGTGCTAAAAGGGTCAGATGAATGTCATTCTTTGTCTTATGGTTTCCCAGGCAATTTTTTTTTTTCCCAACAAAATCAATGTGTCCTTTCAGAAATTCCCCACTTTCAGGAATATTTTCCAGAATAGATGATCAGGACTTACATGTGCAAAAGTAAAGACACTTCCACCATGGAAGGTGGTTAGGCTGAAAGGAGATGTAACACCAAGCTATAGTGCAAAACTCAGGCATTGAAATTGGAAAATTAAGAAGGATGTGTTTGCTGGGCAGCCACCTAGTGAAGATGTGACTGGACCAGAGATAGTATCAAGTATTTTCCACCTTCCCTTTTAAAGATAAGGATTGCTACTGTCTCTTCTAGTTTTATATTGTAAGTACTAATGGCTGAAATATCTTAAAGTACTTTTAAAAATAAATAAGTAAATGCCACAGCATAAAATATTTCAGGAATTTTTAAACTTTTCTGCATAGTTGCTAAGCTATCTCCATGTCTCTAAAATTGGTGGAGTGCTGTCTGTCATCTTCAACTCCTCCTGTGGCATGCTTAGATCCCAGCCCAGACTGCAACACCCTGGTGGGTTTTAGACTTGACATCCAGGGGACATCTGATGTGGCAAGTACCGGACTGGCTACTTGAAGGTCAAGGTCTGGATGTCAGTTATGCATTTTCTGTTGTTCTGTTGTCCTCTTCTCATAGAATATATTTTCAAATGAAGACAATCTGAGTGATGCATGCATTACCCAGACTATTTTTTTTTTTTTTAAAAAAAAATTTAGGCTTTTCCCCCCAGATTTTCAGTCGGTTTTGGAAAATCAAAACAGTCGGTCAATATTGAAACACAATGAAGTATGTCAACTTATTTCTTAGTATCACTAAAGCACTGATAATGTAATCCTCACTCTATTTCTAATCCTCTGTATGGGAACTGTAATACCCCCTGACTCTATCTTTATTCAGTATCCTTGTTATTCCAATCACAGATTTTTTTTTCCCCATGCTGTGTGTATAGGATGTTATTTCTTTATTTTAGATTTGCAAGTAAAAATTGATTTAGGAAAAAAAGTAAATCCCTTTTCAACAAGCTTCTAGTTCAAGCCTCTAAATATACCTTACAATGGATGACATGAAATAAACCTGAACTAATTTATGCTGAGCTGATCCATTAATGATCATCTTAGGAAAGTATGATGGGTCTCATTTTGATCTCTAATTATACTAGATTTAGTAAAAATGATTCCATAGAGTTTACTTTTACAAAAAGAGCTATCAGTCACAATGTAAAGCAGCTGTTATAAAACAAGAGGTAAATCCAGGTGAGATGCTAAAAACATCTACAAATTAACCTGTCATTTCAGAGTCCTTTACATAATCAGAATATGTTATCAATTTTTGAGTATGCAGAGTGTTTAAGTTCTAAAAAATTAATTGTTTTGACTCTATGCTATTTATTAAAGCATGTAAGTAAAAGAATATAATTGATATTTAGTATGATACATATTACATCTTCTAGACAACCTAGCATTACACAAGAAAAGCCATTTTTAGGAAAATGATCAACATTAATTAAAGTTTGAGAACCCAGACAAATCTATTCAGACTTCTTTTTTAAATAAATGACAAAATGTGTTTCCATTAATTTATTTCTTTGTTGATAGCTATTTGCACGGTACAAGCAGACAGCAGATATTATTAACTATTATCATCGGTGTCCACCGTATCTAGATGTTTAACAGTCCATAAAAAAAGCCCACAAACAACTAAAAAAGTCACCCCTTCACAGAGAAAACAGTTCACTTGTCATCGAAAACAAATTTGGTCTGATTCTACTCTCATAATTATATCTCACTGGACAGTTTGTCCTTATAAGACATAATGTAGAAATACTCGCTTTCCAGCTCTGTAACATGAAATGTGGAGCTTAGTTGTAGGGTTATCTCACTCAAAGGTCACCTCACATGAGCTTCTCCACCTGAGGGAGGTACACATGCTACTAACTTGACTCTCATGTTCCTTGCAGTGAAGTCTTGCTTGCAGAACTGTACCGAGGGCTTTCTCCCACTCTGACGCTTCCTGTGCTACCTGCAGCTGGGCAACCCCATCCATCAGGCACTAACCAGGTACAGCAGCCTCCTTCACATCCCTGCCATGTCACATCCCTGTGTCTAAAATGGCTTTTGTCCAGTTGCTTTCTGCTACTGACATCTCTGCTGGGTCACTCAGCCTTGTTTAGTGGTGTGCTCCCGTACAAGAACTCTTAAATACTGGAAGAGAAGCAAGTCAGTAGATCTGGCTGCTAGTGCAATCTCGCTGGCAAATACTTTGGGTATAGTTCCAAAATCTATTGAAGCTAATGGAAAAATATCTGACTCACTGAGTTTGGATTAGGTCCATACACCCCCACTGATAAATTTCTTAATTCCCCTTAGAGCCAGATCTTAAGTATCCAACTGATAGTTTCAAAAGTTATAAATTAACCCTCTTAGTCCAGAGAAGCATCTTATCCCTTATAAGCTTCGTAGGGCTGTGCAGTGAAAAGAGATCTAACAGGTTGAATTGCGCCCTCACCTTTGCCTGGTTACCACACTTTCACAAGAGTCTACCCAGCAATTAAAGGTCAGACCTAAACTAAGACAGAGGATCATGTAGAAGAGCAGTAGCAGCAGGTTAGGCCATGGTGATGCTCCATTATATGGCACAGTACAAGGGCTTCTCCTGGCAAAGGACTAGTATCTCTCTGCTTGAGTAGACAGGTTGTAATGTGAATTAAATAACTCAGTAGCCTCAGGTGAACAATATTTGGTCCATTTTCATTGTTTAGTTTTTAGCATGAAAGATGCTAGACATTTAGTAGTATTGCTTTTAATTAGTTCTATATATTTGGTTCTCCTTCAGCTTTCACTTTGCCAGGGGTTTTCTTTCTTCTTCCTATACATTTTCACTTCATCTTACACATGATCCTTCTTTTTTTTTTTGCTTTTCTATGTTTCCCCTCCAAATGCTAATCAGTCTGCCAGGCCATTCTCAGTCTCCCCAGGGCCAACATGCTTTTAGCTGCACTCCATCACCTCTGCCCTGTGTCTTTCTCAGTAATTCTTAGAAGTCTTGCTTTGACTCTGTGTTGCATCCTCTTCAAGAAACCTGTTTGACTATGGAGAAAAAGGCATGCAATGAGGCATCAATAAAGGGACAAAGATCAGGTACCTTGAGGAGATAGAACATCAATACAAAAGAAGGAATGAATGCCTCCGAGGAAGATAAAGCAGTGTGGTTCACAGCTCTCGAGAATGCTAAGCAGGCATGAAGTGTTTGTAAGGTAAATAATGGCCTAAGATCAGAAAAGAAAAGAAAAGCAGATGAAGTATCATATCAAGCAGAATTTAAATAAATCATTAGCAGGAAAAACTCTTTCTTGAACCGTAAGACACCTTAAAAACATATGTTTGATCTTCTCATATGACTGCTTTTGTAATATCTTGCCACTTATTTTGGTGATATTGAGGCTAGAAGTACGGCACAAGATTTTAAAAACAAAACTTGTACCGGGGTCATTGAAGAAGCTTTGATTTACTTCAGTGGAACCATCAACTTGGCTATTCTTGGGTCAGAAAAGCAATTTTTATCTTGACACCTGCCATTTTACCTTACTTTCTTACTTCATGTTGTAGCTGGTAAACACAGGATCTGGAATTGTACATGCTGTCCTGCTAGGGGAATCCCTGACCCCTTTCGTAGCCACTACTGCCTTTGAATGAGCAAGTAAATCCTGGCACAGAGAACTATTCAAAAATATTTAGAGGAAATCTTGGCCATTGGGCATCTTTGCCTTGGGCTTCATCAGGAGCAAAATTAAAGTAGCTCATATTAGTGTACAGGTGGACAAACAACAGCCAATTAACTTTTTTTTTTTCTTTTCAGAAATACGTGGTGATCTTTTAAAAACAGAAGTATATGGAGTTATTTCACATTTGCTGTTCAGGATTATTTGTTCTGTGATGGGTAGTATGAAGTACGCCAAATATCTTTACATATTTCATTGTTGTTCACCTACATTAAATCAGAAAAGAATCAGCCGTGTATTACCTATGGGGTGTTCCTCATACTATGAAAGCATTCAGTTGATGTCTTAGGTACTAACTGTAGGAATTGCTTTTTATATGTTAAAAGTTTTACAAATATTGATAAGGATTTAGCTCCGAGGCTTAGGTAGGATGTTATAGATGAGAAGAAAAAAGTAAATGAAAAGAAAAATGTACTAATGTTTGTTCTACAAAGTCAAATAAGTGATTTAGCAATTGGAAAGACCCCTATAAATCACTGCAGACAGTGTTTTCAGCAAGCTTCTGCAATCTGCAGTTCTGTTTAACATAACCAGAGCACTTGCCTTAAATAAATCAACTCTGTTCATACCCCAACTGCTGTAAAATGCAAGTCTTGATTCTCAGATCATCAAATCCCTTACCTTAGGGAAGAAGAGCTGGGTGCTGTGGAGAAGACATTCCACAACAGCAGCACAGAACCCCTGGTTTGTAAAACCGTCAGAGAAGAGAACAGACCTTCCATCATCAATTTTCTATATTATACAGTCTACTTGGTGCTGATGGCATTATAAAGAAGCTGCTGTTGGGTCCTCCGTGAGTCATGGGTACATTTTAATGAGGCTTTTTATTAATTTTGTATGTAATTAAAAAGAAAAAAAATGCCTAAATGCAGATAAGCAACACTGGAACTCTGAAAACTGAAGATACTAGACTTCAAATCGTCTTTTTTGTGATAGAGCTCACATTATTTTTTTTCTTGCAAATTTATTTTAAACCATAGACCTTGTCCCAACCGAGAGTGTCAGGGGGTAGGGGCTGGAAAGCTGCTAAAATCTCCCCCACAGTGCGTGTTGTTTTCTGAATAGTTAAATGCCTCTGGGTATGACAGTAGTACAACACTACATGACAGAAAATATTCTGTTAGATTTAGTACCATTTTTGCAACTGTAATGAAGTATCTGTTTCTCAGTTTCTGTAACACTTGTTTGAGGTACATTACCCATATAATTAAGCATGATTAAATGATAATTGCAGTCTTTTTGCAAAGTAATTCCATGGTTGTTTATTCTCTGCAGAAAGTAGATGGAGTTTATTTTGCATGTGTCAAGGAAAAGCTCTAAATGTTAAAGAAGTTGCCAAGGAATAATTGCCATAAATTTACAAGGGAATTACTAGGTAACATATGCCTGGAATTGGAAAAGGCACTGCACAAATTTTTATCAAGATCAAATTATATTTTCCAAAAGGCATTATTTTTGTATTATTTCTGAAAAAAAAATCAGGCTAAGTGAAAACATTTGTATTCAGCTATGGGCGATACATTATTTAAGAGAGCTACCATATTCTTTTATTTATAAAAATGCTCTTTTGTCAGCACTGCAGCAGAATTCTGGAGACACACAATGCATATATTGAGACACTTTTGCTTTGATATCTCTTCCTTTGAACTGCAGGTAAATGGTCAGAGTTCTGTACCACACCCTGTCACTTTGTACGTTAGAAAAAAATACTCATATACACTGGCTTCATCTGAATTAACTTTTTAGTTTGGATTGAGACTGCACCTGTGAAGCGAATCTGATTACCTTCACTTACTGCACTTTGTTTCACATCCCATGTTTCAGGGCAGTCTTGCATCAGGCACGGCGGATTCCTTTCAAACCGGAAAGAAGTGCTGCAGGAGTGCACTGAATGCTTTCCATAGAGAAGGTCCAGCTCAGAGCTAGGTTAAGAAAAAACCCTCAAAACGTGTTTTCTGAATGTGCTGGCTCCTCACTACCAGCTCTGCAGATCTACTTTTGTCAGCCACCGTTCTTTTTTTTTGTAAGCATAGCCTTTGTAGCCAAATCTTGGATGGCAAAAAAACCCCAGGTATGCTGTAGTTTTAAAAATCTCTTTGTGGATGCGGTTACAGAGGATTCCTGTGCAGTGCTTATCAGCTGCTGCTGTGGAAGCTCCTGTGCTGCTCTCTTGGTGTGAGATTTGGAATGAGACTGTATTACCGCTGCATTCCAAAACCTTATTCTTATGTGAGGGATGTTTCAAATGAAATTTGAAGTCTTTTAAATCTGAAGGAAGCAATCACAAAATAGTCATAGAAACAGGATATCTCTGAAATTGATTTGAATATGAATCATTGGGATTTATATTTTCTTTGGGATAGTGCCTTTTTTAATAAATTGTTTGCTTCCTTTTTGAGAACACTCTACCCTACAAAAGAAGTTTGTATTTAGAGAGCCCTTGTTCCTCATTTAATGATTATTTAAACATAGGCTTAATATTAAGAGGATAATTTATTTCATTTTTATTAAATGTTAATGGTGTTGGTCATAGAGCATCTTAGGGTATGGCTGAGAGAGAGCTGGAATTGTTTGGCCAGAAGTTTCAGTGCAGATCTTATAAATGTTTATAGCTGTCCAATGGAAAATAGCAGGAAGATATGAGCTCTTCTCAGTGGTGCCCAGTGTCAGGAAGAGGGGCAGTGAGCACCGACTGAAACACATGAAATTCTGTGTGAAGATAAGAGAACACTTTTTTGACTGAGAGGGAAGTTAAATACTGGAACAGGTTGTTGAGGGAGGCTGCGATTTCTGCCTTTGGAGACACTCAAAACCCGATGGGACACGTTCCTGGGCAGCAGCATGCTGTGAGTGACCCTGCTTGTGTGCTGGGGGGGTTGGACTAGATGGTCCCTAGGGGTGGCTTCCAACATCAAACAGTCTGTGATTCTGTGATTTGCTTTACTGGACATGTGTTGTCGACTTGGACCGTAGCATTGGCTCAGGGATGATACCAGTCTTTGCCTTGTGGTATCTAGGTGGTACAAAATCTTCCTGGAAGAATGCACAGAGCCTCCTTTTTCTCTGTATTTCTTTTCAGGTTACTTTTGCATTGCATCAGGCTTATGTGCTTTCTTCTCTAGTGTTTCTGTCTAGTGAAATGATTCTTTTTCCCCTAAGACATCTCTGCTTGAAAGGGATGTCAAAAAAGTTACAGAAACCAAGACGAGTGTTAAATACAAAAAGTCTCTGGAGGTGAGATACGCTATGTATATCCTGCCACAGCCAAGTTAAAAATTACTACTCAGGTGCCTAAATCAACTAATTAATCTGGACTGCATTAATTATGGTAATGAAAAACTAATAATAGCTTATTGGCCTAAAAACATATGCAAGTGAATGAAAGAATTTTTCAAGGCTGGCTGGCAGCCCCAATCCAACATGCCTCAAAAGTCTCTTGGAGGTACCAAGCAGAACTGAGTAGTGACTGGAGGTAAGAAGAAATCCACTGGGATTTTTTTTGTTTGTTTGTTTGTTTTCAAAGGCCATAACAAAATTGTCAGCCTTCTCTTGGTAACTAATTAAAGATTGTATCAGACTTCATGGAATATTTATGTAAGCTTTTGTCCATTTCTGGCTTTGTGTGGCATTTATGGGTTCCTTAAACATTCTTGTAAATGTATACTCTTATAATGATGTTTCATGGAAGAAAAATTGCAGTATTGGATGATACATATTTATCTGTAATATTTGCAAATTTCAGTCTCTCTTGAACTGTGTGTTTATAGCTTTAGACCAGACTAGCGATCTTTTATTGATTAAGAGAGAGGATTCTGTGTTGTTTTTGATTACTGTGGTAGTAAAATGTATCTGCAAGTGACAGAGTCAAATGTATCTCGGCCAGAACAGAAGGGATGTTAAATCTGGGATGCCCCTGTTGGTTCGTATTTCCATCTTTCTGTTCAACACAGCAAATTATAGTCCTGGAAAGACTAGTTTGGATCTAAAGCTTAACCTACATTCCCATAACATCTGTTCCCAAGGAGTAAAAACATATGAATTTGTACATGCTGATTCATTTTCAAAGGGAGACACTTCCTGTGAAAAGCATTTCCACTGTTTCGCTGAAACATAAAACAAACATTATCTGAGGGACAAAAATGAACATATAAGCCAGGCTGAGATCAAAATAAAAATAGGAAGTGGAACAGGGATTTTTCATGGGAACACATTTTTTTTTAAAACCAGTATAGGTAAACAAACACAAAGATAACAAAATGAGCAAAGAAAATTCTTGAAAATAAAAGTCAACTGGGAGAAACGGAGTTGAGAAGCACAACACCATCATGTGACAATCAAAAAAAATAAAACAGGAGGGGAATGATGGCAAAGTGCAAATTCTGAGCATTAAAGCAGCTCTATAGGAAAAGAGTATTATGTCATAGTGGAAAGAAATTGGCCTAAGGGCAGCAAAAAATCATCCTTGACTTAAGTCAGTATGAAAATAATACTGCCATACTTTACGTAGATAGTGACAAGATTAGATATGTTTATGGAGAAGCAAATTTGTCAAGGAAAATAAAAATAAAAGCATTATCACAAATGTTCACCGGGGGACAATTTCAACTTTCGTGCTGCAGGATATCACAGCAATAATCCAGTGGTGGAGAATATAGCCTAGAAATTAAGTAGGGACTATAAAAAGTGTAGAAGCTGGATATTATGTACTGTGATGGGTTACATCTTTGTTGTCACCATGATGCAGAAGCAAATGGCAAATACTCGCACATTTGATTTTTTGAATCTCTGTCCAAAATCCTCTTACACAGGGGAGATCATCTTACATCATTGGGGGACAGGAGGCTTGCTTTCTGTTTAACTAGGAGCGTGATTTCTGTTTTTAAGAAACGCAGTTTCCTTCACATCTGCTGCCTTTATGAGTAAGCTCCTGATAGCTGGGAATGGCTCTATCCTTGTGTCACAGCTGGAGTGAGAGAGACAGTGTTCAAAGTTGCTTTCTTCCTTTTGAGTGTGAAAAGAAAATTATATCTCTTTCCCAAAAGAGGGGTGGAAACCAGGCTGCAGAAGGGGTTATGTTACTGTTCCTGTAAGGATCACTTTGTTAAGAGCCTCCAGATGGAGTACAGCAGCGTTAACTTGTGTTGGGGCACCACAAGTGCCTTATGCTCACAGACATGGAGATAATGCGCTTGCAGTATCCAGGACATCTGTTAATGTTAATGTATGGTGCTTCTAAGTTTTCCAAGATGTGTGGAAAAAAATGCTAAATGGCAGAAGAAGGGACTCTGTGGAAGAAGACTGGAGACCACCAAGAAAATTTAGGTAAAAAATTAATGGTGCAGGAGTAGAAAAAATGGCCTGAGGATTTCAATGTATTTTAATGTGAGGCATTACTTCATAACATACTCTTATTCACTGAATTTTCCAGCTATGAAAATGCATTTAAAGAGAGAATATATTCCTGAAACTGCAAGTAGGTACAAACCCTGCTTTGTACACCTGGTCTTGTATTTTTCTGGAAGTTTTGAAGACCTGGCCAAACCAAAACTTAAGCAGGCTGGTCTGCATACAGTTGTATTGGGTGTGCATGGTAAGGTTTTGGCAGCCAGTGTTTTCTGTAAGAAGCTGCTAGAAGCTTCCCCATGTCCAACAGAGCCAATGCCACCCGGCCCCAACACGGACCCACTGCCGGCCAAGGCCAAACCCATCAGTGATGGTTATAATGCCTCTGTGATAACGTATTTAAGAAGGGGGAAGGTAAAAAGCTGGGCAACAGCAGTCAGAAGGGAGGAGTGAGGATATGTAAGAGAAAAAATTCTGCAGGCACTAAGATCAGTGAAAAAGGAAGAGAAGGAGGTGCTCCAGGGGCTGGAGCAAAGAATCCACTGCAGCCTGTGGTGAAGACCATGGTGGCAGCCCATGGAGGTCCACAGTGGAGCAGATGTGCACCTGTAGCCCATGGAAGACCCCACATCAGAGCAGGCAGATGTGTCTGAAGAAGGCTGCGACCCTGTGGAGAGCCTGTGCTGGAGCAGGACCTGTGGACAGGGGAAAGTGTAGGGTCTTGCATCTGGGTAGGAACAACCCCAGGTTCCAGTATAGGTTGGGGAATGACTTATTAGAGAGCAGTGGAGGGGAAAGGGACCTGGGGATCCTGGTGGACAGCAGGATGACCATGAGCCAGCACTGTGCCCTTGTCGCCAGGAAGGCCAATGGCATCCTGGGGTGTATTAGAAGGGGGTGGTTAGTAGGTCACGAGAGGTTCTTCTTCCTCTCTACTCTGCACTGGTGAGACCACATCTGGAATATTGCGTCCAGTTCTGGGCCCCTCAGTTTAAGAAGGATAAGGAACTGCTGGAGAGAGTCCAACGTAGAGCAACCAAGATGATGAAGCGAGTGGAGCATCTCCCTGATGAGGAAAGGCTGAGGGAGCTGGGTCTCTGTAGTCTGGAGAAGAGGAGACTGAGGGGTGACCTAATTAATGTTTATAAATATGTAAGGGGTGAGTGTCACGAGGATGGAGCAAGGCTCTTTTCGGTGACAACCGATGGTAGGATGAGGGTAATGGGTTTAAACCGGAACACAAGAGGTTCCACCTAAATTTGAGAAGAAACTTCTTCTCAGAAAGAATAACAGAACACTGGCACAGGCTGCCCAGGGAGGTGGTGGAGTCTCCTTCTCTGGAGACATTCAAAACCCGCCTGGATGCCTTCCTGTGTAACATCGTCTGGGTGTTCCTGCTCCAGTGGGGGGATTGGACTGGATGATCTTTTGAGGTCCCTTCCAGTCTCTAACGTTCTGTGATTCTGTGACCCATGGAGATAGGAGCCCACCCTGGATCAGGTTTGCTGGAAGGACTTGTGACCCTGGGGAAAGTGTCAGTGTTGGACCAGTTTGTGAGGAACTGCAGCCCACGGGAAGGATTTACACTGGAGAAGTTCATGGAGAATGGTGTCCCATGGGAGTGGCCCCATGCTGGAGCAGAGAAAGAGT
>NW_009714589.1:30619-39150 GCF_000703405.1 Apaloderma vittatum
AAGGAGCAGCAGAGAGGCCGTGCAATGAACTGTCTGCAACCACCATTTCCCAGTCCCTTATGCCACTGAGGGGATGGGGAGGAGGTAGAGAAAATCGGGAGTGAAACTGAGCCCAGGAAGAAGGGAGGGATGAAGGAAGACGCTTTAAGATTTGCATCTATTTCTCATTATCCTACTCTGATTTGACTGGCAGTAAATCGAATTAATTTTTCTGAATTGGGTCTGGTTTGCCCATGACCATAATTGGTGAGTAATCTTTCTCTGTCTTACCTCGACCCCCAAGCTCTTCATCATTTTTTCTCTTCCTCCTGTCCAGCTAAGGAGGGGAGAGGCACAGTGGCTTTGGTGGGCACCTCACAGCCAGCCAAGGTCAACCCACAGCAACAGTGTTTACTATTTTGAGATTGACTTCCTTGATTTCCTGAGATCTCTTCCAACCGGAAGTGTTCTATGATTTTAAAACTGGAACCACTCTGTGGAAAGGAAACTTGTGTCCGTGCAGAATTAACTTTATTTCTGTGTTTAACTACTGGGCCATAGGCAGGTTGCTTGAATTCCCTGGCTTTGTACCAGTGTAACTGCATTAAACATCGTATTGCAAAACCAATTTAACAGAATGGACAACCTGGCATTTTTACCAACTTTTGTCTTGGCTTCAGGTCAAGGAAAGACTGATTTATTTTCAAAATTAATAATTCATTATTTATTTCTGAAATTAATAATTAGTTATTAATTTTTGGCAAAGTCACTCACCCATCTTCTATCGTACTCACATTTGGAAAGCCTTCTACCTGAAAGGATGTATTGTTTAATTGTACAAACTTAACAATGGAAATATATTTTGCATGGATTTTCAGTTGTAAGTTCTTATAGTTTCATTGAAGTAAACATAACTAAGCACTAAGATGCTTTTATATATATATATATCTGCCCAGGCAGCTTGGGTCTATGCAGACAGCAACCTTTTCTGTCTACTAAACTATTTCAGATCCTTACAGGCAACTAATGATTCTGGCAAAGTGTCTGACCTCCCTTGGACATTGACATAGACCCAAATATTTGTTGTTAGCAGCCAGACACATTATCTTAATTCAAGTGAATTTCTCTTTGGCTTCCAAGGGATTTCCACTGTTTGGATATAAATATTGTCATTGGCAAGTTGCTTTATTTATTGGATATATGTGCATTACTTCACCTTGCTTAGAGAGGTCTTCTTGAATGCATTTTGTTAAAGTTCAACTTTCTCTTAAATAGATCTAATTCCTCTTAAGAAATTCCCACTTCTATGACAAAGTAAACTTTTTATTACAGGACAGGGTCGTCGTTCTTCTATGCAACCTTAAACAAATCAGTGGGACAGTTTCTTCCCTGGTGAGATGAGAAAATATACCCTTTCTTTCTGAAAGTAGTTCAGGCTTTCCCATGAAAACCACCTGAGGAACAGGCACAGTTAGTTATCAGAGTCGTGCAAGAGAAGGTGCCGCGTCTGTGGATCCCTGTGCATCATCAGGCCACTCGCTCATGTCACTCATTTCTCTAATATGTAAATGTGCTGCTTTTGGCCAGACTTTTCTCAAATAATCTTTACGCATATTGCAAATTAAACATCACACTCCTAGTTGGTATGTCTGTTTTTCCGATCCGAAAAGCTTACTAACAAATGGAGTAGAACATTATGAATACTTTGCGGCATTACCGTGGTTTAAAAAACAC
Source organism: Apaloderma vittatum (assembly GCF_000703405.1). Lineage (NCBI taxonomy): Eukaryota > Metazoa > Chordata > Aves > Trogoniformes > Trogonidae > Apaloderma > Apaloderma vittatum. The sequence continues at coordinate 32,333 of NW_009714589.1, forward strand.
AAGATCTGGACAGACTGCAGTGAATAGCACGTCTCATGTTGAATTCAGTACAATCATGTTTTCCACCTTCTCTTCCCTCATCTTTCTATTTCATTGACATTGCCTGAGTAACTACAAGTGAATATGCTTTGCTCTGAGAAACATCTTCCTTAGCAGGCACAGAAGATAGTATTTTTTTTTTTTCTGTAGATTCAAACCGCATCCAGGGAATTTGAGACTATATCTATTTTTTTAGTGTTCCTTTCTTCTTTTTAACTGTACTTAATAATTTCTTTCCCCTAAGCTCTCCTTTCTTTTTTGTTTATGCAACAGGAATCTCCTGATTTTTGTGTCTTTATTTATCATGACATCCAGTTGTTGCTGTAATAAAACACCGGAAGCTCAGGTATTACACATATTTGTGCCTAGTGTGATATTATATAGGATGCCTAGTGAATTTATCCTAGTAGCTGCAGGTGATGTAGTTCTTTGTCAAGCCTCTGTCTACTTTGATAAAAGAAATAATGAGCATGAAGATTCTGTCGTTGACTGGAAATTTATTTCTCTGTTCAGAGAACTGTTTTCTACAGTGAAATTAATGGAATATTAAAGGCCTCTCCAACTTGATCACATATCAGTTGAATGACCCAGTGCATCTTTATTAAGTGCATTTTGATGTTTTGCAAGCCATTTCATGCCCTAGCTCAAAGAAGTCAGGATGCCGTTGCCTTGCAGGAAGTGAGAAAAATAGTATAATTTTGCAAGAAGTTATTTTAGGGTCAGCTTGTGGAAAACTGGCAGTTACAGTTCCCAACAGATGGCAGATAAAGTGACTAATATTGGAAGATCTTCTTTAAGGATTCTGTTTATGTTTCCATTAGTTTGCAGATGTTCTGTGAAACAACGCGCAGTTTCACTTAAAACAACAGCATTAATCAAAAGTTCAACGTTTTGATATTAAAAGTATTCTGTTTGACACGTGTCCTTGTTTCAGTACTAAATAATAACAACCAAAAAATAAAACTCTATTTCTTGTCTCCCTCCTCACTAGACATCTCTGTTATCTCTGACACATCCCAAATTTCTAGTCCCTCTGATGAGTTCCCCAGCACCTCTGCCTTTGGCCACAGGGTCCTTTCCTTCTGTGCTGGCTTACTGCGTCACTAATTTTTCTCTGTTGTGATACCTTGTCTCATAATCTTATTGCTGAATTCCTCTTCCACACCTTTTTAGTGAGTTTCTTTTTGCCACCACAAGTCTAACCCAGCTGGTGTGGGAAAACCTCATTTTCTCTAGAAATACTGCCCTCTCCTCTTTTCTATCCTACGTCCAATATTATAAATTATCATATTATGAGTAATTATTGATTTCTTCACTCACATTTATGTTATCTGCAATTGTGTTCACCCTTTGTTCCTTGATATTTTTCTTCTCTTCTTAGGAAACTCTTTTGTTAATTGTGCCCATTCTGGTTGATTTTAAGGCCCTGCTCTTATTTTTGTTAAAAAGTGTATTTTATTATAAATAATGGAGAAAAAAAAATACAGTATTATAGACTAGGGTGCATGGCCTCTTAGACAGGTAATTGCACAGATTCTCCAAAATGTAGGCCTTCCACTTCTGGTTCTGCTTTCCTTCCAATGCCTCAATGTCTCATCCATGCCTTGTGGACCTTCCCTCTATGCATTTATTTTACCATATCCTCATAAAAAACACAAACCCAAAAAACCTCATAAAATGCATCTTTTCCTTTTATTTCTTACTTAAATTTACTTTTGTTTACCAGTTAAGTTGATAAGAGTAGGCAAAACCTTTTTCTTTTGGACAGAGATATTGCCTTTACTTGCTAGTTATTTTTCGTTATGAGGCTGGATGTACGTGTTTGTTATCACAATGAGTTCTTTTAACTAAAACAAGCTGTCTGGTATGGTTTGATCACCTCCAAACCCATATTTTCAAAATACAATGGGAGGATCTGCGTTTTGGCGGTTCCTACTACTTACCCATAGTGGACTATTCAATTAAAAGCTAAGCCAAGTAGGTTTCCTCTGAATTTTACTTCTGACAAATGTTTAATGTGTACCGTGTTTGCATTATAACAGTAAAGCATTTCCACAATATTCACTTAAGTTTAATGATTTATAGCAGAAGCTTATTTTGTGTTTGCTCAGAACAAAATTCCTCACTGCACAGAGAAAAATAAGTGGAAATTCACCTAACTTCACTGCTTTCCCAGCGAGATAAAAGTGACATCTGTGAAAACTCTGTATGAAGTAAAGAGCTTTTTGAGATCTGAACAAGACTGAGAAATGTAAATGAAGGAGAATGAAAAGCAGCTCAGATGAAGAGTGGTGAAAGAAGAGAAAGACAACAGAGACAGTAAAAAGCCCACACCAAAATGTGATTGAGACCATCAAAGAGGAGGAAGGAAGCCCATGTGAATTAATTCAGAATTAATTGTAGGAATAGTTGAAAGCTGGAGTATGATTTTTGCAGCATGTGTCTTTAATCTGTCAACAAATTGGAGAGACGATGTAGCCAGATGGAAGGATGTCCTGGGAAAGTAGTGCAAAAGGTTGAGCTGACCTTGAATGTCTTGCAGATTCAGCCTCTTCCCTGTCCAGAATATTAGGAAGGACCCTTCTTTTATTACAGGTATTTTATTTTGAAATGGAGGAATCTTGATGTTGCAAGATCCTGATTGCACCAAGGAGGAAGTTCAGGTAAAACAATACTGGGAATAGATGAAAAACAAACTACAGTTCTTTGATGTAGGATACTAGCTCATGAAAATGAGTTTAAAAGGCAGTGGTTAAATGCTCAGAATTTTCCAGTAGTTTTCAGAAGAAAATGATTATTCATTAAGCTTCTCATCTGCTCTAGAGAATGTTAATTTGAGCAGCCAGCACCAAGTGCTGGCAGGAGCAGAGAGGGACAGGAATGTGCCCAGGGGCAGTTGGCTAATGCTGTTGCTTTCCATAGGCTTATGTAGAGGAAGAATAGACTAACCTCGTGGTCCAGTTGCTGGGCTGGTGGCAGAGGGTTTAGATCTAAACAGGTTTAATATAATAAATAGAAATTTGGTAGAAATTGATAGCTAGTAACTTCAGGGCATGCAGTCAGGGTAAACTGGAAATTTACACTGGGATTTCTAATGGTTCTTAAGCAAGTTTGGACACTTCCTGTCATTTGAAAAATAAGCAGTAAAGCAACTGGTGAGGTAAGTCAGTCATAAGTTTTGTTGCTTTGCTTTATTCTTTCAGAACAATGATTTATATAGTTAACCATAAAAGGCATTTAAAGGCTAGGAAGTGTCTTCCTAAGCACCAGAGTTGGAACATAAAACTATTAATGGTGGAAGTGGATAAATTATGGAAACGTTGTCTGAACTTTGTGAACTAGAAGCAAAGTTTTTGTAAATCCAAGCAACTTGGAAAGTGCTTTTTGACTACATAGAGTTCATTCTGCTAAAAGTCTGGAGAGAAGGAGCCAATGTAGGATCCTCAGGATTACTGCAGGTGAAAATAGCTTAAATTGTGAACATTAACAGGCAGCAGATAATTGTGTTGTGTGGGTGAATGTCTGAAACTGCACTTCTGAAATCCCAGGCAGATGTCTGCTACTTGCTAGCTGCAGTGGGTGAGAGCTAGGTGTAGGTTTGGATAAAACCTGGACTAAATAGAGGTGGCACATCCTGAAACCTCCAGGTAGTTAAGAGATGTGACACAAAACTGCCAGTTAGGAAGCTGATCACTTGTGCTTCTGCATACAGAGTAGTTACGACATTGAGACTCTTGGAGGTTGGAAAAGAAGAAGGTGAAGATCTTGGCTGAAGGAAAGATCCTGGAAGTGGGAGCAGATCCTGGAGATCAGAGAGATTTGTGGAGATGAGTGTTGGGGGGTGTCCAGGGGCCTTGGCTGCTCATATCAGAGACTGGTAGCTGCAAACCAACATGACTTTCTGCCTGACCTTTCTGGGCCAACTGCAATCTCCTTATGTGGAAGGGACAGGGGGTCCTGGTGGCTGTAGCACTGGGGAGGAGCAAGTGAGTGTGTGGGGAAAATCAAGTTAGGTAAGAGCTCTAATCTCGCGGGTTCAGAAGAACTCTGGCATCCAGATCCATTAGCGGACCATACAATTTCCTTGACAGAAGTCTGATAACTTTCCTTTCCTATAAGGTAAATTGATACAGATCTGTGTAACTTTCACTTCCTAATAATAAATAAAATAGTGAAAAAGCAAATGTTTTCAAAACCAGGGTGTCCTGAAATATACTGGCCCAGACACTCTGAAACATACTCGACTGTGAAACCGAATAATAACAGAAAACACAGGGCAAAGTTTTGATAGCTTTTTGGTTTGGGTTTTTTTTAGCTCTATAGACTCAAATTTGAAAAGGATGTGGAATAGTAGAGAATTTCTGGCGAAGACATGTGAAGAATTTAAATGGAGAAACTGGCAATTGAATATAACTCTTCTGATAATAGGGGAGAAGTTGCTTGCGGTTCACATCTATGTGTTTGACAGGTCATGTTACCCAGAGGAAGCTTTTCGCTTGAGAGTATCTGTGGGTGGAATCATGTGGTTTAGAAGCTGCTGCTGTAATCTTCTCCTCATCGGTTCCTGTGGCAGGTTTTAGGATTCTCATGGAAACGGAATAAATTAATGCTCTTCTGTCAAAGTGATTCTTTAAACTTTGGAGAATGTAAGATAGGTTTGTAAAAAATATAAACAAGGCAACAAAGGCTCAAGGAAAGTCTTAAGGTTTATGCTGCAGAAATGCTCTCTCTAAGAGCAAATGAAAAACAGGAGGAGAAAGGAAGACCTTGTGCTCTTTCTGAGTCACTGCTGAAGGGACTGAACAGTTAATGAAATATCAGTAAAGGATTCTGAAGTATTAATTAATAAATATTGTTAGCCCGTCTGTCAAGAAAAGACTTTTTGATTTTCTGTGGTGGTAACGATGTACGTATGACCCTGACCTTTTCCTCACTGTTGGTATTTTTTGAGTATGCAAAAAGAAGAAAATGGTTGAACAGCACACATGAGACATTGCATTCATATATGGATATGGTAGGCGTTTGAAATAGATTAATGAGGAATGTACTGTGTACAAACAGCAGTTCACAAAGGGCTTTGTGTTCACGTTTGACCTTGTCTGTCTTTGTTCCATTGGAGTATAACACCCAGAAGGGTTTGAGCAATGAGCAGAAATGCTGCTGCTGTCTTGTCCTTGCTGCCTGAGATTTGTTGCTAATGGCATGACTCATTAGAACCCACTTCCACAAAGCCGGACTCAGAAAGTCTGCAAAATAAAACAGGCTGCCAACAGCCACCCAGGTGTACATAGATCAAAATACTAAGTACCAACAGGCAGCTACAGTTTGTTTTACCCACCTACTGCTGTATTTCCCTGAGGTCTCTCAAAGCTGACTTTGGAACGTACTGAAGTGATTTAAACTAACATGCTTGTATCAAAGGATCTCTCTTATCCCCCGCTAATTGATGCTGCTGTGATTACAAAGCTTTACATTTAATGATAAGTGAACTGCCCTTTTCTAGATCTTTATTTTATTGTATTAAACAGGACATTTCATGTGTCATTAGCACAACTCTTTAGCATCATTCATTCCGTGAAACTACTTTACCTCTATTTTTTGTTTATCTACAAAACTTGGAATAACAAAAAATAAAATGCTAATTAAAAAAAAAAAAAAGGAGGATTCCTCTATTCTCAGAATATTAAATAGTCTCAAAAAGGTACTTTGATGTGCATTCCTGTGCACTAATCACTCATGTACAGTCTGCCTTACTGACCTGAGAACCTGGACCCATGCCATTCAATTGCCTTTCATATTCCTGTGCATTATCAGTTTGCCTTTTCACCATTTGTTTATCTGAATGCATAGGATATTTTGCAGAGTACTGAATTTTTTGCAGCAGGTTTTTCAGGGCTTCCCTAATCCTTGCTCTTTGAGGCCGTCCCATCATATTATTTGTTTGCAGAACTATTTACAACAACAAATTCTATAATTGCATTTAAATAATTGCAGTACAAGGGGGTACCCTGAACAGCAAGGAATCAATCAGATCAGAGTTTTACCTCTTAAAGAAACCCAGCTTAATTTGAGCACTGTGTCTGGATACTACAAGGTATTTTCTTCTATCAGTATAGTGTGAGACTACTCTTACTAATTTTTATGTCTAACAAAAAACACAGTGGAAGAAAGTAAACGACATAAACTCAAGCACTTCTGCCTGATGGTGTATTTTATATCTCAATGTATCTTGTATAAAACTAGAAGTTCTCTATTCTATGCTCTTTTTAAAGAATCCCCAGAACGGTAACATACCTATACACTCATAATTTTGAGTCTTTAAAGGCATGATAAACTTAAATTACAAGACATTAACCTTCAATGTACATTTAAGAGAAAGAATGGTGCAAATAAAACAGTAATACAAGATGTTTACCATCAAAAATAGTTTGCCGTATTTTAAAAAACTACTAAGGCTAGCACTGCTGAAATGTTAATTCAAGGAGAGCGAAAGCCCACGGAAAAGCCTTTATAGGAACACTGAAAAATGGGACAAAAGGACCTGGAGAAAATATGGATCATTAGTGTCCTAGACAAGGGGCTTAACTGTCTATTTGTCTTTTGAAGCAGTACATTTACAGGTGAGACACTCTATCAATACTTATCACTAGGGAAGCGGGGTGATAGGGGCAGGGAGAAAAAGATGATTTATTCTGTCAAAGCATTGGAAAAGAATAAAGATAGTGAAAGGGGCTGTGGAACTGCATGGCTGGAGGTGGTTGTTGTTATTATTATTATTT